>NC_084742.1:32820200-33020200 GCF_033978785.1 Entelurus aequoreus | reverse complement strand
TACATGCTCGGATGGATGCTAAAATCCTGCGCAATTGCCATTGATAAAAAAAATGTGCACATAATTCTAACTTACTTGTAAGTATGGAAGGATACTTGTAAAACTACAAACATTGCTGATGTAATTAAGAATGTCTTCAAAACAGCTCGTTTTCAAAAGATATTTAAAAAGGGGCTTGAAGATAGTCTGTAATGCAAAATGTGGAGCAAAAGCACCACCATTACATGATATGTAGACCAGAAGGCAGTGTTTTACATGTAGATTAAAATATTAACGACCCCTTTGCGATAAGTGAAGCAGCACTACATCCAAGTCATCCACTGTGATAAGACCCATTCAGAAATCGTTGCAAATAGGAGTTCAGAACATTCAAAGAGAGATTCTACCAACTCTTTGAACATAATATTTAAAAAGTAGCAATTCAATTATTTATTTCCCTCGTGTCAACAAAGATAATGTAGTGTTCTCACTTTACTTTTTTTTAATAATTAAACACTTCTAGAAAATTCCTCTTTAATAAAGTAACTGACCCTACGAGAAATAAACATCCTTGAACCACATATGGTTCCCAAACATAATTATCCAACAGTTACTATAACACCAATAATTTATTCCCTCTAAATCTCAATTATGGCATCATAATTACCATTTATTTTATCCGTATCCTGCTGGATGATCATTTTGCTCAGAGGAATGAGTCCTTGTGCACATAATATTGCAGTGATGATGAGATATGTTCAACGGCCAGTCACATCTCACCTGCTCCAGGCTATGGCACAACCTCAAAATCCTTCTTCTACCCAAAAATGCAGCGAAAGTAATAACCTCCTGACTTGCTTGAATAAATGTGTCTGGTTGTCATAATAGATGGATACATTTGATAAATATGTTTTTTCCACTCATTACTTGGAGGCAACAGATGTCTAATGTCTTAGCTCTATTTAGGCACTTTTCCTGACCCCAGATCTTGATCATAATCACACAATTGCTTGCTGATATCATTGACTTGAATACCCATCTGGTCTAGCGTGATGAGATTATTTATAATATTTATTTGTTTTAAAAAACACTTACAATTACCAGTAGCAAGCCAAGTCAGCAGAGTCCGGGGACACAGAGAAGTTACCAGGAACGGATGGATGGATGGGTAAAGTAGAAATACAATATTATGCTATCTTCAATGGACTAACAATGCAAATTAAGGAAGGAGAAAACAATGGAGATCTTACTAGTGATGGGTACCTTTCACATTTGAATCGATATGGTACCAATTCCCAGTACCTCGGATTCGATTCCGGTACTCAACGGTACCAATTTTCAGTTTGTGTGTTTTCAAATGTGTTCATGTTAATTGTTTAAAAAAACATTTAACACTGAGCTGTGCTGTCCAGTTGTTATCTCGTTTTCTTATACTTCCGTGTAGGGCTGGGCGATATATCGAATATATGCGATATATCGCGGGTTTGTCTCTGTGCGATAAAGAAAATGACTGTATCGTGATATTCGAGTATACGTTCTCACGCAGTGTTTTTTTTAGCTGCGGGCATTACACTACAGGCTTTTCTCACTCTTTCTTGTCTCTCCTTCTCACAGAGACATAAAACAAGCGCACCTTCTTACATACGTCACATACTGTCGCGCGTGCAACGTCATACGCTCTCGCGGAGCAGAGAGGTAGCGGCATGGGTAACGTTAGCTGTGGTGCTAGCGGAGCGGTGTGAGTGGTAATACGAGAGAGAGAAGGTGCAAATCTGGTAACAAATGAAGGAAGAATTAGCTCCCAAGAAAAACAGTACGGGGTCCATCATCTGGCGGTGGTTTGGCTTCAAGCGGGTAGATGTTGAACAGACAACCGTAATATGTCAAGTATGCGGCAAAAGCGTTGCTACAAAAAGTAGCAGTACAACTAGCACCATTTGAAAAGTCACCCACTAGAGAATGAAGAGTGCTTGAAACTCCGCATGTCAACATCTCCATTCAGTGCCACACCCACAAAATGCCGAAGCAACCATTTCCAGATCAACACTGTATGAAAAAAATAGTCAAAAACAGAAGGAGATAACGTCCGCAGTAACCTACCACATAGCGAATGCCATACACTATTTGATTTCTTATTATGCACTTTTGTGCATGACATCATGCACAAAAGTGCACTCAAAAGTGCTTGTTTTAAAATCTAGCCCTTTCTGTTTTGAAATTACATGAATGTTTGTGCCACTGCTTAATAACTGTTTAATAAATACAGTTTTGGTAAATTGACTTAGTTGTGATTTCCCTCTCTGCATGAACGTTTAAAATTAGCATATTTTAATGCAGTATGAACAAGAATGTTTTAATGTAGACACATAGAATCATCATACTGGTGTGATTATATGCATCAAGTGTTAATTCAAGGCTAAGGCAAAATATCGAGATATATATCGTGTATCGTGACATGGCCTAAAAATATCGAGATATTAACAAAAGGCCATATCGCCCAGCCCTACTTCCATGTCTCATATGCAAGTACTGTACTGTATTGTATTATATTATACAGTAGACTTTGTACGCAGTTGCAATTTCAAGACGTTAGAAGGAAGTAGTGTATAAACTGCGGTGAGTTGCCATAGCCAGAATTGTGTCTTTGCCATTTAAGTACCAGTAGAGTGGAAAAACAAGTTGACTTCATATGCTTAATTGTGTTTCATTGTATCCATTAAACCATATCCATCGTATTGACAATCCGCAAAGTACGTAAAAACACCTTTAAACAGCACAAAATGCCACAAATTCAGTCAGCAATTTTGAATATTGCGCTCAGAATAACTTCAGCCATTTACGGAGATTGACGTCACTGGAATAACACTTCTGCACTCAGAATAGTAATGGTATCAGAGCAGTCATACTGGAAACATGCAAAAATTAGACAGAGATGAGCGGTCTATCATTCACAATCCCTATATAAAGGCATCAACACATGTTTTCCTTTGTTATGCATTCTAAGTAGTAAATAAATAAATACATATAATGTCCGCGAACAATGTAGTCAATGGAGGCTCTCTATTTTGCCCACAAAACCCTCTAAATAACCATCCAAAATCCGCCAACAATACTCTTTATACACATCAGTGCTACACAGTGCAACAAATTTACTTGCACATGTGCAAAAAGGGATTTCAACCCTTTTATCGCATTTTGCTCCTAAAATAAATCCATCCAAATTTGACAAAACTAGAGTAAAATTTTGGCCCATCTGTATAGCATGTTTGAAATACATTGAAACCATAACCAAATGATTAATCACTCAGGCTGAGAGCTGTGTGTATCCCCGCAACGCTGCTCCTCGTAGCTTACGCACTCTATCCAACACGGATGAAACTAGATCTTAGTTGAAGAAACTGGTCAGTAAAAGACAACATTTTTTTCATCACCACTAGACACAAACTGCACTGTGCGCTAGTAACTACGAGGGTCGACAGGAATATTGAACAACAAATCAATGATAGAAGTGACAAACTTGCCATTCAAGTAATACCGCGTTTGTTGACAAGAACATACAGCCATGGAAGTACATTTGATCTATTTATCAAGCAGAGGTAACACAAACTAGCAAAAGATTAAAAAGAGCTGTTGTCAGAGCCGACAAACTGCCGCTGCTAGCCTGCTAAGCTTTCAAAAACAACTCAGACTATTCAGTGGATTCGCTGATGTCACACGTCACTAGTTAAAGTAAAGTACCACTGATGGTCACACACACACACTAGGTGTGGTGATATTAACCTCTGCATTTGACCCATCCCCTTGTTCCACCCTCTGGGAGGCGAGAGGAGCAGTGAGCAGCAGCGGTGGCTGCACTCGGGAGTCATTTTGGTGATTTGACCTCCAATTCACACACACACACACACACACACACACACACACACACACACACACACACACACACACACACACACACACACACACACACACACACACACACACACACACACACACACACACACACACACACACACACACACACACACGCACACGCACACACATTAAATTACATTTTTGGTAGAGTAACGAGTAATTAAAATTAACTAATATATAATTCAAAAGTAATTTCTCAGAACACAGCCTGTCACACAGCATCATGAAGCTGTTGGTAGGTCGGTGATCCTGGCTAACATCTGTTTTTATGTCCTATAATAATGTTTACCTATAAAAACACCATTGTAAAGGTCAATTATTTTTATGTTGCTGCTAACCTTTAAACATATGCTCTTAAACCAGCCACTTTATTTCACATTTTGTTCTTTTGTGTTTTTGATAGCTGAATAATTGAGCGTAGCTAAATGTTTTTTTAAAGAAGGTTGGAGATTATATTTGACTTTTCTTAAATTATTTTAAAGGCTTTTTCTTATCTTATAGCACCTTTTAAGTTGGGATCCTATTTTGCAAAACCTACTTTTCTTACTTGTTTTTGTGTATTTGGGATCCCCATCCGCCCCGAATATTGCAAAAGAGATATTTAGTTACGTTTATGGGTTAGTTTATGGGCCAAACTATATCGGGATACGAGTTTTGATCCATATCGCCCAGCCCTACGCTTGCGTTAGCGACAGTGCTAGTACAATTTAGAGATGCTCTCTCTGTTTAATTGAGCGTTACAGTAGGCCTTAGAATGGCATTGTGTTTATATGTATGAGGGCTCATGTGTACCTAGTTTGAGTGTTAGTAATACAATTGTGATATTTAAGACATTTCATATTGCTAGAATTCTGTGCTACTCATTTTTTTCATTGAGTAGTACCGGTGCTACTAGGGAAAAAGCTAAGCGTAACAGACCTGAATATTAAACAAATATTAATAACGTTGATGTTGTAAGTGCTAAAGCAGACAAAACTTTTTAGCGGCGCAGCGATACAGGCAGCTAAGTAGCCCTCTGCTGCTTTTACTGTGAGCCGGCAGCAATGTCCTGCTGCTCCTGAGCCATCGCGTCTCGGCTTGTCAAAGTTGTTTTAGATTAGAAATCATGCCTCTTATCTAGACAATAGGAGGATTTAGCCATCAATCTAGAAGTTGTTCATCTGTGACATTCAGTTGATACCCGGAGATGGAGACGAACACACACAACCGAAGACAGTGTCTGCTGGGAGACTTTTCCTCGTTAACCCTTCGTGTACATCAAGATTAATTCTTCATCTAAACGGGAAGATATGGACATCCTATCAGTCGTCATTGCAGTGAGAGCAGATATAGTACAGCAAGCTATAATTTTATTATGTTTGTATTTGTTGTTTAGCACTTAACAATACTGCTACATGATGCTTAGTGTTTCACTAAAGCTGGATCAGTTTAGCAGAGCTTCTAAAACGTGTAGCTCATTTCCCTATTTTCAGTATCAATAATACAAGTTTCTGGATCATAATTTTCCCCCAAAGTAATTGTTGTTGTACTTACAAAGTCTGCATGATTTGCATTGTTGTTGGTGGGGAAGAAATCTGTGAATCCTACCTCTGCGTTAAGCAATCACGTAACTGGCTTGCTCATTATCTCTCAATCTCTGTGAGATTGATACTATTTTGATCATATCTATGTACTCGCAAACTTTATAAGTCTTTCGGTGACATACATCAGATATATATATATATATACACACACATATATACACACACACACACACACACACACACACACATATACATATATATATATATATATACACACACCTATATATATATATATATATATATATATATATATATATATATATATATATATATATATATATATATATATATATATATATATATATATATATATATAGGTGTGTGTATATATATATATATATATATGTATATGTATATATATATATATATATATATATATATATATATATGTATATGTATATATATATATATATATATATATATATATGTATATATATATATATATATATATATATATATATATATATATATATATATATATATATATATATATATATATATATATATAAATACATACACACACACACACACACACACAGTATATATGATAATAGCTTCAATATAGAGGCAACTTGTTTTTCCACTCTACTAGTACTTGAAGTTGAATGTGCCAGTCTTTTCTTCGGTTGAAATCTACCAAGTGTTTATACCGTAATTGTTGTATTTATTATACACCAGCTGTTTGATTGTAACTTGCATTTTAGTTGCAGTTTTCATTACCAAATTTGGAGGTGTTACAATCATTGCTAATGTTAATTGGTCGCACGTCTATGGCAAATCCTATGTAAATTAGCATCAAGCTAGCGCATTTTGAAAAGTTGAGCGCAACTGTACTTTTGAGCGCCTTCTTGCTTTGTTGGCTAAATCCACTATGAGTGCCTGTTTCCTAGCCAAGAGCTTGAGTCGGTAAATAATCTGCAACCAGACTCGACGCCACATGCAACAAAAAGTATCCAAATACGGCACCCTTTGAGTTTACAAGAATCGGTACCCGGTAGTACAGACAGACTTCAGTCAGTTCCTATAAAAGCACAGAATTCGGTACCCATCCCTAGTTACAACAGAATAACTATATAAAAAGGCATTGCAGACATGGAGCAAAGAAATTTGATAAACGATTTCAGAGCAGCACACGAAGGAAATACGGTACATAAAGTACAGTAGGAGATGTCAAACCAAAATAATATACTCTCAGAGATAGAAAATAAAATGCTCTCGATAGTATCACCAAGAATTCGAGAGGCGAAGTCACCTTAATCTGAATTGCCGTCAAAAAAGCTGAATTAGAAACCCAACACACTACGTCTAGTAAGTATGGGGTTGGAAAGAAAAATATCAGCTCTCAAGAAGGAGAATGAAATGCATGAGTGACGTGATGCTGACAGTTTTTCATATTAAATCCCAGGTCTTAGACCCGGGCCCATTTGAAATGAACCAAACTATTATCATCACCATTACCATGACACATTTCTGTACTCTGTTGTGAACCAAGTGTATGGTTAATGGCAACTTCATCAATGGAATACAGTGTCTATGGGATTTGTAGATCTATAAAACTCTGATGCTTGAATGCAAATGCGATAAATGTGACACAGTTAACTGTGTGTATGCCTCTTGCTGAACACACTAGTGCCGTGATAGCAATCGGGAAAGTGTGATAAATCCAGTGAGGGACATGCCATCATGCAGTTCCAATTAACTCTGGCAAATGACTTGTTTATCATTTCAATCCTCACCGCAGTAGCACGGAACCAGCAAACAGTAGGAAGGACAACATTGGGAGTGTTCCAGAAGTGCTATTGAACAACTTTCTTCCCGTATTTTACATTTGCACGATGTAGAATGTTATATAACAAAATGTCAGCTCTGCAGGGAATTCCTCAAATCCAGAATTAGCATCAGGGAGCAACAATAATTAGAGCTAACAGGCTAAAATAATGGTGAGCAGTGACGTGAGTCTCAGTGGAGGTCAAACTGTTCTATCAGCTTCATCAGGCAACATTTTCAGACTCCTCTCCATCAGGGCCACATTAAAGGGGAAAAAAAAGTGCAAAACACAACTTTTCTAACCTATTGGTACCTCTTTTTGTGTATATGGCAGCAATATTTATAAAACAAGCTTACCGTCCTTCATACTTCATCCGAACAAGCTGTTTAGAATTTGCCCAATTCGTGAGATTTTTCCCCAAGTGCAACATTAGCGGGTATCTCCATATTGATATATACGCCAAGAGCTTTGCGCGGGTCTGCCATTGTAGTCTGTAGTCAAAAAGCACCTTCTTTTTCTCAAACCTCTTGTTGTGTGGCGTGCATGCTCCGCTGTTGTCATTTCTAACACAAAGTAGTGTATAGTTGTAACTAGGGGTGTAACGGTACACAAAAATTTCGGTTCGGTACGTACATCGGTTTAGAGGTCACGGTTCGGTTCATTTTTGGTACAGTAAGAAAACAACAAAATATACATTTTTTGGTTATTTATTTACCACATTTGTAAACAATGGCTTTATCCTTTTAACATTGGGAACACTATAATAATTCTGCCCACGTTAATCAACATTAAACTGCTTCAAGTAGTTGCTCAGATTAAATAAAATGACAAAGCTTTTCTTATACATATAAAAAGTGCAACATTAAACAGTTTCAAGTGAACTCATCATGCTTAATTTATTACAGCATTTGGGAAGCCTGTAGTTGATTTTTATTATGTAAATGTTATATTTTTATCAACATGTGATAGCAGGGACCCTGACATTCAAAACTAGGCTGCTGCATTACTAATGATTAATGTAACTATAGCTGGAAAAAATGGTTCAATAGCAATAGGAGAGACTATTCATCCCTGAACCCCATGAAGTTCATGTAGGCTTAATGATGCAGTTACATTATTATATCAACTATCAGAGACAGAAACTCTTCATTTAACATAATGTCCTTTTTTGATACTTCAACACAGCTCAATCAACACAGAAAAAGGTCAAGTGAAATAACAGACAGGGCTTTGCTGTCCGTAACACACACACACACACACGCACACACCGCAAAATGAGCTAACGTTACGCTAAAAGCGAATTAGCCTTCACCTCAAGCCAGGACTGCGAGTGAGCTGAGCTGCCTTTTATATTTATAGAAGGTCAACAGGCTCATAGTGATGTTACTAGTAGTTGACTGGGAGGTGTTTATTATCATTTGGGGAGAGTCCGCAGCCTGATGCTTACCTGCTAAACGCTAAGCACTGACTACATGCGCTCTGAATACGCACTGCTGATTGGCTGTTACCGCTCTGAATACGCACTGCTGATTGGCTGTTACCGCTCTGTTTGTAACCAATCAGATGGTTGTGTGGGTGGGACAATGCTGGGTGCTGTGTAGAGTACTGACAAAGACAGAGGCAGAAGGAAGCGGAGGCGGCTACTTAATATGTTTGTGTGGAAACTCGTTCGGTACACCTCTGAACCGAACCGAAACCCCCGTACCGAAATGGTTCAATACAAATACACGGACCGTTACACCCCTAGTTGTAACCAATGTTCCCTCTAATTGTTTATGTGTGTGAGCAAACGCAAAAACTCCTTGCGCATTCAGTGAAGCACATGTGAGCAACATCAGGCATGCACACTGTGGCAACACCACCAGCACACCTGTCCCAAAGATGACTAAATGAAAAGTTAAATGTATTATTATTATAATTAAATGACATCAGTCATTTCCATGAGATTATGTTCTAATTTACTCTAAGTGTTTTGGCCAATTTACGATGACAATAACAAAAAAATATTGTTTTTCATGAGCTGTGGACTAGTATTGTATGTCTGGGTGGGGATCCTGTTTTGGAAATAATTTGTACACCTTTCAGATATCACATTTAGTTCCCATTAAAACATTCACATGTTGCACAATGAGATGTAGGCATGGGATCATGTGTACATTCCTGTAACTTTCTGTTTGTAAAATATATATTTTTATTAGTACCGTATTTTTCGGACTATAAGTCGCAGTTTTTTTCATAGTTTGGCCGGGGGTGCGACATATATTCCGGAGCGACTTATGTGTGAAATTATTAACACAATACCGTAAAATACCAAATAATAATATTTATCTCATTCGCGTAAGAGACGAAGCAAATGTCTGCAATCGTCACACACACGTCAGCAATCGTCACACACGTCAACCAATAAGAATTCGGCGGGGGCGGGTCATGGCAGAAGTGCATTGTGCGTCATGGCAGAAGTGCATTGTGGGTCATGGGATGCTAAATGCTGCTACATCCGTAGCTATTAAAATGGAATTATTTCTACATTGGCGGTAACTTCTAAAAACTGAGAAGGGCTGAACTAAAATGGCACCGAAAAGGAAATCATATACTGCAGATTACAAGACGGACGTAGTGAAATATGCAGCAGAAAACGGCGATCGAGCAGCAGAAAGAAAGGAAACGGCGCATACCAGAGCTCAATAAAGTGATCGATGAAATGTATGTCCTCCTTAAAGCGTCTCGACAGACAATAATTGAACAGTGATGACGAAAACTGTTTTCACTGTTGTGGCCGCTTGTCGTCAGTTACATTGAAAATTGTTATGCGCTTATTTTTTTATTTTATTTTGTGGGTGGCTTAGATTTGCCGTGCGCAGAGGACGCGTGAGCATTGCACAATTGCACAGGCGCGCACCTTAGGGAACATTGGTTCTAATTTATATCTGTCAGTGGATTAACTCCATACGAAACGCTAAAAATTACAACATGGCTGACAGGGAAAAAAACGCAATCAAAGTGGAAATACGTAAATAAGACCGCCCACAAAACAGCGCATCCTGACGAGACGGTCAGAAAGCGGCTTTAAGATGGTCAGTAAAATATAATCTCAGGGCCGGCTTAGCTGACAGGCGACACAAGCAGCTGCCTCGGGCGCAATCTGCTCGAGAGGGCGCCAAATTGCAGGATCTACAAATAAAAACAATTAAATAAAATGAAAAAATATGTAAATAAAAATGTATGTATAATGAAACACTCCACACTTATTAGGGAAGTTTATTTTCAATTAAATAACAATAAAAGCTCAATACTGTATTTAAAGTCTTTATACAAGGTTAGGACTTATATGTAAAAGACTGTAGTGCGGGGCAAACTTACCATTTGGCAAACACAGGTAGTTACAAGGGGCCTCCAAATATCTAATAAATACGATTTACAAAGATGCATTATATTCAAAACATGTATGAATTTATTTTTGTCTTAATTTGTGGGCTCAAAAATACACCAAAATGCTCAATCAATCATGACTGTTTCGACAGCTCCCCCTCCCTTATCACGCTATTGACTTTTCAATGTTAGTGCGCATGCACAGACTTGATGGCGGAAGTGTTCCGAAACACTTATTGGCGCAGTTTTGATAGTTTCATATAAAAATAAAGCACAGAATAGGAGAAGGCCAGAAGAAAACAGTTTAAAAGAACTAGCCAAGATGTCAACAATCTAGCTTTTTCTAAGTGACAGTAAATTAGGTGTTTTCCAACAGCGGCTGTCAGCAGCAGCATTTGCTACTGTAGGATGTGCAGCTGTATTTCAGATTGACGCGTTTCATCGCAAATGAGGGAGTATTACAGCCCTCCAAATACTAAAGTATTATAACCCAGGGCCTTGTAACATCTAGTGCCAGCGAAAAGGAAACTCGAGAGGCACTTTTTTTATGTCAACAGCCTCGTCTGGATGACTTGTTCCTATGCGACCACTGCCAACAGCTCCTTTTCACACATCAGCCCTTCCGGCCTTTCACAATAATAACGCTATACGTCACTTCCGGTCCAACTGTGCAAATTTTAAAAAATGGTTACACTTTATTAAATGATTATAGTTTGTCTCTATTACAAAGTCCACGACTGCCTGGGGCATCAAATGACCTAGAGTCTGGCCTGTATGCAACATTAAAGGCCTACTGAAATGATTTTGTTTTATTTAAACGGGGATAGCAGATCCATTCTATGTGTCATACTTGATCATTTCGCGATATTGCCATATTTTTGCTGAAAGGATTTAGTATAGAACAACGACGATAAACTTCGCAACTTTTGGTCGCTGATAAAAAAAAGCCTTGCCTATACCGGAAGTAGCGTGACGTCACAGGAGGAAGGATTCCTCACAATTCCCCGTTGTTTACAATGGAGCGAGAGAGATTCGGACAGAGAAAGCGACGATTACCCCATTAATTTGAGCGAGGATGAAAGATTTGTGGATGAGGAACGTTAGAGTGAAGAACTAGAGAGGCAGTGCAGGGTGTATCTTTTTTCGCTCTGACCGTAACTTAGGTACAAGGTCTCATTGGATTCCACACACTCTTCTTTTTCTATTGTGGATCACGGATTTATATTTTAAACCACCTCGGATACTATATCCTCTTGAAAATGAGAGTCGAGAACGCAAAATGGACATTCACAGTGCCTTTTATCTCCACGACAATACATCGGCGAAGCTCTTTAGCTACTGAGCTAACGTGATAGCATCTGGCTCAAATGCAGATAGAAACAAAATAAATAAATCCCTGACTGGAAGGATAGACAGAAGATCAACAATACTATTAAACCATGGAAATGTAACTACACGGTTAATAATTCTCAGCCTGGCAAAGCTTAACAATGCTGTTGCTAACAACGCTGAAGCTAACTTAGCAACTTAGCAACCGGACCTCACAGAGCTATGATAAAAACATTAGCGCTCCACCTACACCAGCCAGCCCTCATCTGCTCATCAACACCCGTGCTCACCTGCGTTCCAGCGATCGACGGCGCGACGAAGGACTTCACCCGATCACAGATGTGGTTGACGGCTAGCATCGGCTAGCGCGTCTGCTATCCAAGTAAGTACTCCTTGTTGTGTTGCTACAGCCAGCCGCTAATACACCGATCCCACCTACAACTTTCTTTTTTGCAATCTCCATTGGTCATTAAACAAATTGCAAAAGATTCACAAACACAGATATCCAGAATACTGTGGAATTGTTCAATGAAAACAGAGCAGTTTGTATGGTGACACATTGGGTACGAATACATCCGTTGCCGTCATGACGTCACGCGCATACGCATCATACATAGACGTTTCCAACCGGAAGTTTAGCGGGAAATTTAAAATTGCACTTTATAAGTTAACCCGGCCGTATTGGCATGTGTCGCAATGTTAAGATTTCATCATTGATATATAAACTATCAGACTGCGTGGTCGGTAGTAGTGGGTTTCAGTAGGCCTTTAATACAAAAATTATTTCGATACTCTTCTAAATAAAGAAAATAATAATATTGGCTTTATTTTAACAGTACATAAAACATATAATTCTTATTGCAAGTTTGTCCTCAAATAAAATAGTGAACATACAAGACAACTTGTCTTTTAGTAGTAAGTAAGTAAACAAAGACTCCTAATTTAGTCTGCTGACATATGCAGTAACATTGTGTCATTTTCCATTCTATTATTTTGTCAAAATTATTAAGGACAGAAAATTAATTATGAATCTACTTGTTCATTTACTGATAATATTGACTTGTCCAGGGTGTACCCCGCCTTCCGCCCGAATGCAGCTGAGATAGGCGTACAACCCATATATATATATATTTTTAAAAAAATCATAATATGACCCCTTTAAGTTCAGAGCTACCGACTACGGTGATTACATGGTGATGAGTGCATCACTTAAAACGTGGTTGTTTCATGCTGCTGGGCAGCAACAGGCAAATCAATGAAGCAGTGGACAGAACAGGCTTGTTTTGTGTTCGCCCATACATCCCTGGAAGAGCTGTTATATACGTTCATTAATGAAGACAAACAGAAATAATATGGACTTGCAATACAGCCAGAATATAAAGTGAAACACGTTTACGGAGAAGCCCCTCGGACCGGGTGACTCACGTTGCCATAACATAATTGTTGACATATCTGATAAAAAACCCAAACTAGACATTGCTTGCACATTTACATTTTGTTATATATCTTGACTGTAAAGAAAATATACCTTTTGTACATGCGCAAATCTTTCTCGTGGCTAACCATATGAAAAATAAATGGGCACATTCTCCTAATTTATGCTATAAACCAGGTAAAACTGCCATGTTTTTATTTTGAAACTTACTTTGCACTAAACAGGAAGTCACCATGTACATGATTTGACACAGTGTAGTTAGTCGATAATAATGAAGTTGACAGTACTATATGTCAACATTAAGGGAACAATTTTTCATGGACAAGACCGGTAGAAAATGGACGGAGAGAAAAGCCCTTTAGGACTTGAGTTGGTCGACAAAAGCAGAAGCACTGTATCAGAGAGTTTCTGGTTAGTGCTAGATAAACAACACATTCAAGGTAAACGTCTAATAATTCATGTAGCTGGACTAATCTTTAACATGTTGTCAACATATGTATGCCCTCAGATTATTAGTCAATGAATTACATTTTACAGAAATTCCAGACAATCACCACTATTTTGAAATGCAATGCTAGTTCCAGATATGTCCGACGTTAACAGCAGTATTTGATTACGTACCCCTGTGTATCATTTAAACACTGACAGCTCAATGTAGGGCAGCAGTGATTAGTCGACATAATTGCCGTGAATTATAAAAAATTATCGACAAACATTGTTATTGTCAACTATAATCACTTAATATTTTAATTGATAGACCACTAAATGACATGTTTACAGGACATCTTGCATTTTAAGGTTATATACTTTGTGGAATAAAGTAAAACAATTTATTTTAATTTGTTTAATTTGTTTATTGTGTTAAAACTGAAAAAAAAAAAAAAAATTAAACAAATTGTGTTAAAACTGAGCAGCACGGTGGCAGAGGGGTTGGTGCATGTGCCTCACAATACGTAGGTCCTGAGTAGTCCTGGGTTCAATACCGGGCTCAGGATCTTTCTGTGTGGAGTTTGCATGTTCTCCCCGTGACTGCGTGGGTTCCCTCTGGGTACTCCGGCTTCCTCCCACCGCCAAAAACATGCACCTGGGGATAGGTTGATTGGCACTAAATTGGCCCTAGTGTGTGAATGTGAGTGTGAATGTTGTCTGTCTACTGTGTTGGCCCTTTGATGAGGTGGTGACTTGTCCAGGGTGTACCCCGCCTTCCGCCCGAATGCAGCTGAGATAGGCTCCAGCACCCCCGCGACCCCGAACGGGACAAGCGGTAGAAAATGGATGGATGGATGGATGTTAAAACTGAATTTACTATAATGGGTTTTAAAACGGGGTTAAAATCAAGTCACTGACTCAACGTCAAACTAAAACGTGTACAGCCGATCATGGGGGGGGCTTGGCGAAGTTGGGAGAGTGGCTGTGCCAGCAATCTGAGGGTTGCTGGTTCAATCCCCACCTTCTACCATCCTAGTCACGTCCGTTGTGTCCTTGAGCAAGACACTTCACCCTTGCTCCTGATGGGACTGGTTAGCGCCGTGCATGGCAGCTCCCGCCATCAGTGTGTGAATGTGTGAATGTGTGTGTGTGAATGGGTGAATGTGGAAAATAGTGTCAAAGCGCTTTGAGTTCCTTAAAAAGGTAGAAAAGCGCTATACAAGTACGACCCATTTACCATTTACCATAAGCAATAATCGTTTGACAAGTCCATTATTAAAGTACCAGTAGAGTGGAAAAACAAGTTGACTTTATATGCTTAATTGTGTTTCATTGTATCCATTAAACCAGACCTGGGCATTCTGCGGCCCGCGGGCCGCATCCGGCCCTTTGTGCGTCCCTGTCCGGCCCGCGTGAGGCCAATTATAAATTACAAAATACATTTTAAAAAGTATCTATGTCGAGTGTGCAATACAACGTTGCTGCTTTTGTTTTGAAAATCGTTATTTGTATTACTTCCGTGTGGACGTATGCGTGTGCGTGATTGTGAGTGAATGTGAACAGCTGCAATCCTTAATTACAAAATAAAGTTGAAAAAACATCTATGTTGTGCGTGCAATACAACTGTGCTGCTTTTATTTTGAAAATTATTATTTATGGGCGTGTGTCCGTGTGTAACCTGCGAGTGAAGGTGCACATGCAGCGACAAGTGATGCACGGTTTACACCAGAGACGCTAAAAAGAGAAAAGTTGATGAAGAATGGCGTGTTTCCAACAAGACATGGACTGCCATGCAACGTTCCCTCTAAGGTGCGTGACTGCGCAATTGCGCATTGCTAGCGTCTGCTGCGCGCAGCAAATATATGCCGCGCACCAAATAAAATCCCATCTGAATTCTAAACAAAATAAACATATTTATTCTATGTAATTTTGCAATGCAACTTTGAGTGACAGTGACAACAAGCGGCCCTAACGGTGTTCGTCAACACCGTTCAATTGAACACCGTTCAATTATTGCAACGTCTATCGAGATGCTTCGAGGCCAGGAATTATATCGATCACTTTATTGAGCAAAACTGTTTATATTCGGCCAGAAACACACCAAAAACATAAGTAAAACACTTCTATCTCGAAAAACTAGTCATTTTCTGCCGTACAAACCAGGCCAAAACCAACTTGTCATCTGTCACCAACACGCATAGCACTAAACCACTGGTGCGTTTATGGCCACACAAAAAGTCGGACAACTCAAACACCACACAAAGTTACACTATGACTCCTCAGTCATACGTGTGCTTATTTTACTGTCATTTATTATTAATGTTAATTTATTTATATTAGTCATGGAATGCTGTTACACACACTATGTTGAAGTATTACTATTATTATTAATTATTATTATTATTATTATTATTTATCTTACGGTATATATCAAACATAATATTGAGCAAAATTTAATTGAAATATTGTCGATGTGGCCCTCCAGCAGTGCTCGGGTTGCTCATGCGGCCCCCGGTAAAAATTAATTGCCCACCCCTGCATTAAACCATATCCAATCATACTTACAATACGCAAAGTCTGTAAAAAAATACAGTTTAAACATCACAAAATGAATATTCCGCTCCGAATAACTTCGGCTATTACCGGAGATTGGCGTCACAATGGGAACGCTTTTGCACTCTGCCCATAGGATTAGATCAGTCATACTGGAAATGCACAAAAAATAGACAAGAGATGTGCTGTCTATCATTCACAATCTCTATATACTGTAAGACATGAACATATAAGTTGTTCTTTTTTTTTAATGCATTCCAAGTCGTAAATAGATAAATACATAAAAGGTCTGCTAACAATGTAGTCAATGGGGACTCTCTATTTTGCCCTCAAAAACCTCTATATAACCATCCAAAACCCACCAACAAACTAAATATTAGCGATGTTGTTGTTATAAGCGCTAATGCAAACAAACTATTTCTTAGCGGCGCAATGATACAGACAGCTAAGTAGTCCTCTGCTGCTTTGTGAGCCAGCAGCAATGTCCTACTGCTCTTGTCAAAATTATTCTAGAATAGATTATGAATCATGCCACTCATCTGGATAATTGGAGGAGTTAGCCTTGAATCTAGAAGCTGTTCAACTGTGACATTCAATGTATACCTGGAGATGGAGACAAACACACACACAACCAAAGAGTGTATGTAGGGAGACTTCTTGTTAAACTTTCGTGTGCATCATGATTAATTCTTCATAAAAACGCGAAGGTTAATTTTTTAGTTTTTAATACCATGAATGGAAAATTAATTTACTTTAATTAAATGTTTCTAAACATACTTTTTGAAACAGCTCAACACGAAAACGAAATGAACACGTTTTTAAAAAGAATTTTAAAAAATACCAGCAGTGCGTTGGTGTCGTGCCAGATTTTCTATTTTGTAGGAGCACTCCTTTAGGAGCACTTGCATTTAGAAGAGAGGAGCTACACTTTCATGTTTAGATAGCAGTTTCACGCATTAACAACACAAAATGTGAATTGTTACGATCATGCTTTAATTGTCAAAGATGTTAGGTGATATTTTTTCTAAATGAATAAATGTTTCTGATATTCTGCTCTGTACTTTTCATGTTGTGATAGTAGTAGTAGTTTATTTTAGACATGTTAAAAACAAAGCAAAATAAAAAATAATGAGATACAGAAATATGAACAAATATTTCAGAATGAAAACATAAAAAAATTAAAACAATACGTCAGGTTTTTTAATATCCCAAAAGGAGTGGGAAAAAGTGAAACTTATTTACTCCCACCCTTTATTTTATGAATCAATTAACTAGCTTTCTTATCATCATTATTATTATTATTATAACAATATAGTAACAATGATACATTTACCAGTCTTATTACAATAGATTATCAATAATATTTTACCCACTTTACTCACTTTTCAATGGCACAAAAATACAATACATATGTACAATATAGACATACTGTATAAGGTCACATGAATACAAGTACTAATTGATGGTAACACCAACCAATAACAAGTAAACCCAAATAATTGGAATACTATGTTAACACTTTGTGATTGTTAGAAACCCTCATTCTTGTACATATTGAAAATCATGTCTTTGTATCGTGTTTTTAAACAAAATTAAGGTTGTACATTCTTTTAATTCTGGATTCAAACCGTTTCTTGGTTTAACCCCAAATATTGAAAAACAAAAGCTTCTTCTTGTTGTGCGTACATTCTGAATTTTAAGATTGAAATGACCCCTTATATTATAACCCCTTTCCCTTTCAGTGAAAAACTTTTGCACAATTCCAGGCAGTGAATTGTTTTTTGCTTTATATGTAATTTGTACTGTTTTTGGTTCCACAAGATCTTTAAATTTCAATAGTTTTGTATGGATCCCTATATCCTGCCTTATGAATGACCCTTAGTGCTTTCTTTTGCAGGGTGATGAGTGGATATAGTGTGCTTATGTAATTATTGCCCCAAACGTCTGCACAGTAGTGCAAGTTAATGGCATTCTTATCTCTGCATGACAATGTTTTAACCTTCTCTACCTACTTAATAATAAAATGTAATATTCAGCCTGTTAGACATTCTGCAATTGCGGACTATCAATCAGAATAGGTTATAAAAGAATATACCATAGCATGGTAATATTGTGTAGTGAACTGTAATTACCCAATGTGGGCTAGAGAGGGGAGTGGCAGGCATGCCTGCAGTATTAAACAAAGTCTCAGTGGAAGCGAAGAAAAAGACGAGATTGTTCAAAGACAATCTTCCTCCCTCATATCGCCGCTTCCATTACAATACACTTAATTTCAATCAATTTCAAGGGGTAACACCCTACCACGATCTGGTTGCTCTTTTATTAGTTCATTCTTCTACTGCGCAGTGCACGCCCACTCACTCACTGACATCACTCAGCCAACACGTTGCCATTTTCGCAATCACACATACGCTACTCTCACAAGTTAACTATAGTTCCCCTCCTATGCACCCCCACAGCTGCTTGGCTTGATGCCAAATTGCTACAATTGTGTTTTATCTTTAACGATGTGTGTTTCACCTGCTACATGGCTTATCTGTGTATATTTATTCACCGTTTTGTTATTAGTACTTACTAATAATTGTATTTTTCTTAAAGCACAGACCAGGAGTGGCAACCATAAATCATGAAGCATTTAATATCCATCCATTTTTTACTGCTTGTCCCTCTCAGGGTCACGGGGGGTGCTGGAGAACATTTAATATAATGTCAATAAAGCTTTTTATTATATTCTAATACAATCCTTGATTATGGCAGACTATATATAATATGGAAAATTGTAAATTGTTCTTTGAGTTCAACAATAAAAGCCAAATGTGTTTAATGCCCTTTAATTTATATTTTAACCTTGAAAAATTATTTGAGTGCAATAGGAAACATATGTTTAATGCATTTTCTGTTAAAATAAAGCCAATATTGACATTTTTCGTAGTTCCCTTGATTTTGAAAAGTATCGAAAAGTATAGAAAAGTATCGATACACATTTTGGTACCGGACACCCCTAACACATATATACTGTATATATACATACATACATACTGTATATATACATACATATTGTATATATACTCACATACATACTGTATATATACATACATATACACACATCTACTGTAAATACATGTATGCAGTATATATCCACCTCTCTGCATAGGCCTATATACACCTACATATATTTTGCAGGCTAAATAGCTTTTTTAAAAACTAGCATGTTTAAAGTTGTTGGGTTTTTTTATAGTCCACAGTGCCACCCAATCATAAAATATGATGTGTTATAAAAGAATACAGACGATTTGCTGTGCAGTGCAGCTTAATTCGCCCTGGCTGAGTTTATTATTCTTAATGATAATGTCTACATGATTATTCTGAACTGGGGAGACATTAGAAAATGCATTTTATTATTAAAACCTAATTAGTCGTTATTGTTTGAGCAATCATACATTTTACCAGGTAAAGCAATTACACTGTAGAAATGTGATTGTTTTTTTTAAATATAAGTACCGTATTTTCCGCACCATAAGCCGCACCTAAAAACCACAATTTTTCTCAAAAGCAGACAGTGCGGCTAATAACCCGGTGCGCCTTATATATGGATTAATATTCATATTTATTTTCATAAAGTTTAGGTCTCGCAACTACGGTAAACAGCCGCCATCTTTTTTCCCCGTAAAAGAGGAAGCGCTTCTTCTTCTACGGTAAGCAACCGCCAAGGTGAGCACCCGCCCCCGTAGAAGAAGAAGCGCACGGATATTACGTTTCATTTCATTTGTGTATTTCTGTAAAGACAACAAAATGTCTCCTACTAAGAGACACGCGTACAAGGTTCCACTGACTTTTGATATTCATGTGAACCGCACTGTGGATACAACGGGAACACGTACGGTGAATATTCGCACCACAGGGAATGAGAAGTCGTCCTACTGTGGTTCTAGCTTGCCATGCTAACGGCCAGAAACTTCCACCCACGGTGATATTCAAAAGGAAGACCTTGCCAAAAGAGAACTTTCCAGCCGGCGTCATCATAAAAGCTATCTCGAAGGGATGGATGGATGAAGAAAAGATGAGCGAGTGGTTGATAGACGTTTACGCGAAGACACCGGGTGACTTTTTTCACGCAGCGCCGTTCCTGTTGATCTACGACTGCATGCGCGTCCACATCATCGATGGTGTCAAAAAACAAGTGAAGCACACCGAAGAAGAATAATTCGAGGGATTTGTGGATGAGTAATAACTTCAGAAAGTGAGCTTTAAATGTTTATTTTGTGTGTCGTGTGACACTAACGTATGAGCAACGTTGAGTTATTGATGTTGCTATTGCTCTGCACTATTTTGAGTGTTACTATTTTTGTGATTGCACATTTGTACATTACATTTTGGGAGTGAACAGAGTTGTTAGAACGCTGGTTTGTAATATATTAGTAAAGTTTGACTGACCTATCTGACTGTTTTGTTGACATTCCCTTTAGCGTAGCGTAGGTGCGGCTAATAACACGGGGCGGCTAATAGGTAAACAAAGTTTTGAAATATTCCGTTCATTAAACGTGCGGCTAATAACACGGGGCGCCTTATGGTGCGGAAAATACGGTAATTGTATTTTCTCATTTTAACTATAGCTGCCCTTTTCTCAGTCAGTCATCCAGGAAATTAGTTTGTTTGTAAAATTAGTTGACTATTGACTTTATCTTTGACCACCAGGTGACTATTTTGTTCAAGATCACAGCATTGTCCATTGATTTAAAAAAAAAATAATTCAATTACATGAAAGTACTTGTGGTAGCTATGCGTATATACACACATATACATACCTTACACATCACATATGAATTATACACACGCATACACACATATGTATTTTTTTTTCCTAAGGTCATTATGTTTATATGACAACAGTTTTTCATTAAAACCCCAAAATTGATATCAAAAAGTTTTTGTAGTTATTTAAAATTAGGCTGTAAGATTGGTCAAATACTACAACAAAAAGGGCTTTAGGACAAAACAATGGCAGCTCCCCAAAAACTGCTGTAAGAATACTCCAAAAATAATCAACTAATTTATTTTTTGTCCAACTTTAAAACTAATCAACCTTTTAGGGTGAGCGCTATCGATTGTTTTAGTAATTACGTCTTATATCGATTAGCTTGTTCAAATAATCGAGTCCTTGGATATAAACACACTTTATAATATCAATGCAAATTTTAGGGAAAATAGTTGAAATAAGATTTTTGTGCTTGCCATAACCGTCATTTTTTCAATGCACACCATCAACATTGAAATTACACTTTTAACATGTGTTCATTAATAAATAAATTAAAAAAACTCTCCGTTGTTCACCGCCACACAGATCACAAAACTCAAACACCAGCACTCTCGTGTGACCTCTATTGCAGCAGTCATGCGGAAACTATGTCCACACATTTAAAGTTAACCACTCAACGCGGTCTGGATTTCATTAGTTTTTTATTAGTTGCACTCATTAAACGATAAATCGAAGCAACCTACCATATTTTCCGGACCATAGGGCGCACAGGATTATAAGACGCACTGCCGATGAGCTGATTTAGTCAGGTCTATTTTCAAAAAAGGCGCACCGAATTATAGGGCGCATTAAAAGGGGTCATATTATTATCTTTTTTTTCTGAATTGAAAACACTTCCTTGTTGTCTACATAACATGTAATGGTGGTTCTTTGGTCAAAATGTTGCATAGATAATGTTTTACAAACCATCTTCAAGCCGCTTTCTGACAGTCGCTCCAGGATGCGCTGTTTTGTGGGCTGTCTTATTTACGTGGCTCACCTTCGGCAGTGTCTTCTCCCCGTCATCTTTGTTTTTGTAGCGGTGTGGTGTAGCGTGCAAGGACGGGAGCGGAAGAAGTGTCAAAAGATGTAGCTAACTGTTTTAATTACATTATTTTAATGACATTATTCACCCAAGTTCCGTGGGTGAATAATGTAAACTTTTAGCGCTTACATGGCGAGTTTACTGACAGATATAAGCAAGAAATTTACACTACAGTACTTTATATTAGAAATGGCAACAGCGGAGGATGAATGTCCCATAACAAGAAGATAGAGAAAAAGAAGAAGCTTATTGACTACGGTGTCGGCACGGACTACAAAAGGCGGATATGCGCACATTTTCAGGACATATGCAGATCCCAAATACAGATCAGCGGGTACCAGAAGGTAAGAAAAGTTGCGTTTGCATAATATTGCGAAACAAAACGCCAGATAATATGTCTTACCTTATACACACACCATAATAATACTCGTATGTTGAAGTACATTACAATCAAGCGATGCGGCTTCATAGCTTACCAAAGTTGTACTAAAACGTTTTGATCGATTTTTGAGCACCGTGTATAATGTTCTATATTTTCAATGGAACATATAAAATTGTGGTGTTGTTTACTTGAGTCATATTGCAGTCTACACGTATCTCTTGTGTGACTGCCATCTACTGGTCACACTTATCATTTCACAAAGTACCAAATAAAATAGCTTTGTGGTCAGTAAGCACAACCAAAATGATTCCGTACATTGGGCGCACCGGGTTATATGGCGCACTGTCGAGTTTGGAGAAAATAAAAGGAATTTAAGGGCGCCTTATAGTCCGAAAAATGCGGTTATATAAATTGAAGATTTTGTCTAATCAATTATACAATACAGTAACACGTTCATAACAATATGTAATATGTTCAATATTAACCATATTTTGGTCATTTATGCATTACCAAAACTTTTTTCCTCAGCACATTTATTTCCATTTCCAGAGCAGCGCACTTCCGACTTCTGGCAACAAATGTGTGTTCCTACTTGTGGAAACAAACGTGTGTGTGTTCTAATCATGGCAGACTTGGTAATAGACGACAAATACGACTATTTTTGGACAAATGAGGATTCACAACCTTATCATTATGAGGCTGATCATACAGAGGATGAACTGCTGTATAGAAACGAGCACAAAGGAAGGGTGAGACGTTTGAGCAGAAAGGAAGCCAAGAGAGTGAGGTTGGCGTGACTTGCTGGTATGAATGTGGAACTTGGAGCCAAGCTGTACGGACATACTGTACAGTATATGGCGTGCGTAACCAAAGTCAACTTGAAAAAACTTCCCCGGCTATTTGGAACAAACCAACAACTGTCCATCGAGTAAGTCACTATAATGTTGAATATGATCCATTCAGCATATCATGCTTATTACAACTACATACACTGTTGAGGTAGCTGTGTACAAACAAAATATGAAATGTGGGCTAATACTTTACAAAAACTGTAATATGATTGTTCATGCTTTTCAGTCAGTAGAGATTGCATTGTGTTGTGCATTACAAACTCAAAGGCAATTTAGCTCCTGACGAAAAAGCTAGTTTATCTCTTGCCGTAGCTAGCTTACAGCTAATGCCGTAGTATGCCGTCCCAAGACAACGTCTTAATACAGAAAAAGAGTTCCTCTGTGTTTGCTCTTACAATAACAATGTCGCTACGGCTTAGTTATTATACAGGTTACGGAACGTAAATGAAGTATTGTTGCCGGTTTTTGGATGCATTTTTAAAGTGATTGCTCCCAATAGCTGCATTACCAGCCACCAAGAACAAGCCGATTTTTTTAATTATAATGCAAAAAAAACTAAACTTTTGTCTTGTTGTCTTTCATAAGGGTCGCGAATAGGGCTGGGCGATATATCGATATACGCAATATATCGCGGGTTTGTCTCTGTGCGATATAGAAAATGACTATATCGTGATATTGGAGTATACGTTCTCATGCAGTTGCTTTTAGCTGCGGGCATTACACTACAGGCTTTCCTCGTTCTTTCCTGTGTCTCCTTCTCACAGACGGCAAGCGCACCTTCTTACACACGTCACATACTGTCACGTCATACGTCACATACGTATACGGCCTCGCGCAGCAAAGAGGTAGCAACATGGCAGTGACGTGCAGTGAGGATCATGGCTGGTGAGGCACTGACTTCATCACAGTCAGATTTACAAACATATGAACATGTATCTTATTCACCATTTGATTGGCAGCAATTAACGGGTTATGTTTAAAAGCTCATACCAGCATTCTTCCCTGCTTGGCACTCAGCATCAAGGGTTGGAATTGCTGCCCACTGCTCCCCTCACCTCCCAGGGGGTGAGCAAGGGAATGGGTCAAATGCAGAGGACAAATTTCACCACACCTAGTGTGTGTGACAATCATTGGTACTTTTAACTTTAACTTTACACATACAAACTGTAGCACACAAAAAAGCACATTTAATTAAAAAAAATGTTATTATGGTCTTACCTTTACTTATAAATTAAGTTCATGCGCAGCTCCTTTTGAACAAAAGCATCGATAACTTGTTTATAGACGTCTTCCTTATCTTTCTTCAGTTTTAAAAGTGTCTCTGTCTCGATGGAGATGATCCTTTAATTATTACCTCCTGCTTTGATTGAAAGTCCAGTTTAGAAAACAGTTTTATTTTAGATATGTAATCCTCCATGTTAATAGTCCAGGCAAGAGGAAAAAATAAACGATCGCTGCTAACTGTTGCTGCTTGTTGTCACTTCTTCTGCAGCCGAGTAGTCGCAAGAATGATCTCTGGGATCACTACCGCCCTCTACCACCAGGAGGCGGGATTACTGCGAGCCTCACACAGTGCGTCTTTTGCAGCCGTTTTATGATTGCTCAGCACAAGAAATACGTTACACACATACAGTTGTTGACAAAATACACTGTACATTATATACCTCAGCTAACTAAACTATGGAAATATATAATATAGTTCATATGGCAATACGGTCTCACTGCACAGCAGGCCAGCAGTTAGCCGAGTCATTGCGCAATCCATGGTGAGGCTCAACTCAGTGACGTGCCTCAACTGGCTGGTGACTCACCGCAAGTCTCTTCTCAGTATTTGAACGGCAAATGTGAAAATTCAGCGATTTTGAATCAAAATAATCTAAAACTGGTGAAGTTAAATGGAAAATAACTTTATTGTATAATCACTGGATACATATAACAATTTAATTTTTTTTATTTCTTTTTACATTTTTTTTCTTTCCATGATGGCACGTGAGGCCCCGGCTCACCTGCCTCCCTTGACTGCACGTCACAGCAGCATGGGTAACGTTAGCTGTGATTGGTAATACGAGAGAGAGAGAAGTTGCGAATCTGGTAATAAATAAAGGAATAATTAATTCCCCCAAAAAACAGCAGGGGGTCCATCGTCTGACGGTGGTTTGGCTTCAAGTGGGAATATGTAGAACGGACAACCATAATTTGTAAAGTGTGGGGCAAAAGCGTTGCTATAAAAAGTAGCATTACTGCTAATATGTAGCATCATTTGAAAAGTCCCCTGCTAGAGAATGAAGAGTGCTTACTCCGCATGTCAACATCTCCGTTCGGTGCCACACGCCCACACCATTAAAATGCCGAGGCAAACATTTCCAGATCAACACCGTATGAAAAATATAGTGATTTTTTTAGTTGTGATTTCCTTCTCTGCATGAAAGTTTTAAAGTAGCACATATTAATGCAGTATGAAGAAGAATGTTTTAATGGAGACACATAGAATCATCATACTGCTGTGATTATATGCATCAAGTGTTCATTCAAGGCTAAGGCAAAATATTGAGATATATATCGTGTATCGCGATATGGCCTTAAAATATCGCGATATTAAAAAAAGCCATATCGCCCAGCCCTAGTTGCAAATGATAAGCAACATTTAAAAAAAATGCTGTTTGCCTTTAATTGCGGTCACAGTGGCGGTACTTGGACAGCCAAGTGTTTTCTGAGGTGGTATTTGGTGAAAAAAGTTTGAGAACCACTGTTCTACACAATAACTCAGGTATGGTATCACTAGCGAGCAGTAGGGCTGGGCGATATATCGAGTTTGTAAGATATATCAATATATTTTTAAACAAGATATGAATTAAGAACATATCGTTATAGCGATATAGTTTATTTCACGTTAAAATGACCAAACATTGCTTATTTGTTGTGTTCCTTGTTCTCCCCCTCTCCTCACTCCCTCTCATGGGCTACTAAACAACTCCCCTTCCTACTTCCAAGACGTGCTTGCATGTATAAGAACATCCATGATTGGTTGGTTGTTTACTATGATGAGTCACGATTGCTTGAGATTAGGCCAATCAGAGGCAAGATAGGGCGGGTCATGGAACCAGGAAGGGACATCACAACAGACGTCCCAAATGAAGAAAAGAAAGAGGGAATAATACGGGCAATTAATATATTTAAAAAAACTAGTGGAAGATGGCAGAGGGATTCGCTTCCTTGGATATTTCTTTTAGCGATGTGGACGATGTCCAGGAAACTCACAATGCGTCTACTTGGCCACATTTGGACAAATGTATGCGTCTGGATAAAACATTCATTTGAGTTGTTTACCACGTAAGCCCAAATCAAAACTGTTCTCCAGTTCTCCATATTTCGCACGAGAAATGCTGCCAAAAAATGTATGAAGATCATAGATAGATCATTTTATTTATGTTATGTAATTCTGTGCTACTTAATTTATTTTCTGTGCTGTTAAAACCCATCTTGACTAACTAGGTTAATAAAAGTGCCACTGACTGTTTACAGAACAGTTGTCCTTCACTTCAATTTCAGTGAATCTCACTCAAAAATGAATATCTTTATATGTATACTTTCACCAGAAAATATATCGAAATATGTATCGACTATCAAGTTTAAGTAAAACTAAATCGGGATATACTTTTTCGTCCATATCGCCCAGCCCTAGCGAGCAGTTAATATGTTGTGATTTTTGGTCCAGTACATTTTTTTTTTTTAATTCATTATAGAAATATTCCCTGCCACCTTTTGTTGTATATTTTTCATAATCATTTGCAGTTTATTTTATCATCTACAACTACACACACAAATGTGATTATGTTCACCCTTTTAATGATTACTAGTCTACTCTGTCCAATTGGACAGGAATTGAGAAACTTTACATAAATAAGCCTTTACATTAGCCTGATTGTATTAAATGTTTACCTGTCTGTGCCTAAAATTAAATCTGCCACAAAAAAAAAGTTTTTTGGTATTTAGTTCAGTTCAGTTCAGTTCCAGTTTATTTCGAACATGCATACGATACAATCTAATGCATCACACAATTCCAGTTGTTTCATTCCAGCACGTCTGAAAAGGAGTAGGAAGAAGCAGAGTTGATTCAATCCTACCTCTTTTCATACCATAGCAATTTTATCCAATTTCCTTGTTCTCTGTAACAGAACAGTGAACAAATAAATAATAAATAAATAATATACCATAGTACGCAAACACATATTAAATACATAAATATTTTTTGTCTCAATAAAAAAAAGGAAAAAAAGGGTTCAAGATGTTCATCATAATTCTTGTTCTGTGTACTTTGTGAACACAGTTTGAACAGTCTCTTAAACTGAATCATTTTAGTGCTTTGTTTGATTTCTTTGGTTAATCCATTCCATAATTTAATTCCACATACTGATATATTAAAGGTTTTAACTGTTGTACGAGCATACAAATGTTTTAAATTAGATTTTTTTTAAGGTTATATTTATACTAGGGCTGCAACAACTAATCGATTAAATCGATTATCAATATGGTTGGCGATTAATTTAGTCATCGATT
Source organism: Entelurus aequoreus (assembly GCF_033978785.1). Taxonomy (NCBI): domain Eukaryota; kingdom Metazoa; phylum Chordata; class Actinopteri; order Syngnathiformes; family Syngnathidae; genus Entelurus; species Entelurus aequoreus. The sequence goes on along the minus strand of NC_084742.1, from coordinate 32,992,213 downwards.
CGTTGGATCTATGCTATGCGCAAAGGCTTTTTAATTTTTTTTTTTTTTTTTAATAAACCTTTATAAACTGCAACATTTACAAACAGCTGAGAAACAATAATCAAAATAAGTATGGTGCCAGTATGGTGCCAGTATGCTGTTTTTTTTTAAATAAAATACTGGAAAGGATAGAAATGTAGTTTGTCTCTTTTATCCGATTATTAATCAATTAATCTAAGTAATAATCGACAGATTAATCGATTATCAAATTAATCGTTAGTTGCAGCCCTAATTTATACATAATTTTAGCTGTTTGCAAATGCACCAAGTCGTTGAATTTCAATAATTGTGATTTAATAAATAAAGGGTTTGCATGTTCTCTATATCCAACATTATGTATTATTTCTAATTGATCTTTTTTGTAACACATTTAGTGAATGAAGTGCATGTTTGTAGTTGTTTCCCCATATTTCATAATAACTCAGATATGGTAACACTAGTGAGCAGTAGAGAATATGAAGTGATTTTTGGTCGAGAACATGATTTGCTTTATTCACTATTGATGTGTTTCTTGCTACTTTATGTTGTATACTTTTTACATGACATTTCCAATTCATTTTATCATCTGTTATTACACCCACAAATGTGTTTTCGGTAACACTTTAGTAGGGGGAGCATATTCTAAGTAACAAAGACTTAATTTAGAGTTATTTGAACACTAGGGGAACATATAAGGGTTAGGGTTAGGGTTACTAATAAGCAATGATTCTGAGGTTATTGAGGGAATACTCTTAGTTAATGGCTTACTGGTTGTATAATAAGGCCATGCAGAATAAGGCATTAATAAGTACTTAATAATGACTAATTACGAGCCAATATGTTACTAATTTGCATGTTAATAAGCAACTAATTAATGGTGAATATGTTCCCCATACTAAAGTGCTACCGTGTTTTCTTTTACCCTTTCAATATTTACTCCGTCTATCTGTATTTGTGTTTGACTTTCTCTTCTACTGTTACCAAATAGCATTATTTTTTGTCTTACTGAGATTCAAACATAGTCTGTTTTTTTTTTGTCAAACCATCTTTTTAATTTGTTAATTTCTTCTGTTATTATTTCTATTATCTCCTGTGTGTTCTCTCCTGAACAAAATGCAGTTGTATTATCTGCAAATAATACTATCTTTAAGTCCTTTGTAACTTTACAAATTTCAATTTATATTGTGCATTGAGGAAAAAACAGTGGGATTTATTGCTGCCACTTGTTAGCTACATTTAAGGATTGTTGGCACAAGGATGTCTTACATCATCTGTTAATCCAGAATAGGCAAGAGTAACGGTACCAAAATTAGCTCTTCCTACCACTATGGATAAATCCAGTCCATGGGACAGCTGGTGGTAGACCCCCTCACCCTGCTCTGTTTACTGCTCAGTTGAAAGAGGGTTAAATGACCCGGTTTGTGTAGGTTAGGCAACAACAAGCCAAACTGTAGTAACGTGGTCAAATAGACATTTGATTATTTTGCAGCCCTTTGAGATACTCGTGATTTAGGGCTATATACATAAACTTTGATTGATTGATTGGTTTGAAATTTTAAAAAAACAAAACATGCAGGTAGTGTTACGAGTGGGAATGTCAGGTCATTATGTTAATAGCTCACAATAATAAAAAATGAAGCTACAAATTGAACTCACCTGATGCAGAGACGTCAAACGGGGGAGATTTTTAGGTAATAAAACCCACGCTGCTCCAGGCGGAATATTTACGCTCCCCTCATCAGTTTTGCGCAAAAAAATAAATAGTTGTTTTCTGCGACCATCAGCAGCAGCGATAGCGAGCACGCAGCTATGTTGCCCCCATGTAAAGATTTTAAATCTGCACACAGCACACACTCATTAAGAGTGAGCCGGACTTGCTGGCAGAGACACTGCCGTGAAGCCAGGCACAACTCGCCCGGTCGCCATGGCACGCAAATAAAACCGCCTCTCGCAGCTCCTGTTGAGTCTGTATAATCTTCACAGGTATTTTGTTGTCGTCCCCTCTTTCCAGATTGTGTCTGAGTTTTTCGGCCTCAACACAGCAGCTCTTTCTTCCTGCCAGGCGAGCTCGCAGCCAATCACAGAGCCGCACGGAGAGAGGGAGCGTTGGAGAAAACAGGACTGGCGCTACGGACTGGAGCCTGGACTGAAAACACAACACTCATCAACTGGGATTTGGCGATACTGCCAATTTTGGTGTCCATCCAATTCGATAGACACCAAAATTGGCAGTATCGCCAAATCCCAGTTGATGAGTGCTTTGGTGCTTAGTTTGATTTCTTTGGTCAATCCGTTCCCTATTTTATTTTCACATACTGATATACTAAATGTTTTAAGTAGGGATGTCCGATAATGGCTTTTTGCCAATATCCGATATTCCGATATTGTCCAACTCTTAATTACCGCTACCGATATCAACCGATACCAATATCAACCGATACCGATATATACAGTCGTGGAATTAACACATTATTATGCCTAATTTGGACAACCAGGTATGGTGAAGATAAGGTCCTTTTTTTAAAAAATTAATAAAATAAAATAAGATGAATAAATGAAAAACATTTTCTTGAATGAAAAAGAAAGTCAAACAATATAAAAACAGTTACATAGAAACCAGTAATTAATGAAAATGAGTAAAATTAACTGTTAAAGGTTAGTACTATTAGTGGACCACAATTATGTGTGCTTAGGGACTGTATCCCTTGCAGACTGTATTGATATATATTGATATATAATGTAGGAACCAGAATATTAATAACAGAAAGAAACAACCCTTTTGTGTGAATGAGTGTAAGTGGGGGAGGGAGGTTTTTTGGGTTGGTGTACTAATTGTAAGTGTATCTTGTGTTTTTTATGTTGATTTAATAAAAAAAATAATAATAATAAAACATTTTTAAAAAAACGATACCGATAATAAAAAAACCGATACCGATAATTTCCGATATTACATTTTAAAGCATTTATCGGCCGATCGAACATCTCTAGTTTTAAGTGTTGTACGAGCATACAGATGTTTTAAATGAGATTTTCCTCTAAGGTTATATTTCTCCTCTTTTGTTGAGAATAATTGTTGTACATTCTTGGGTAGCAGTTTATAGTTTATAGCGGCGGCGGTGGACGGCGAACCAGTCATCGATGATGGCGGGGAACTGCACGAGATGGCGGGGGTCCACGCGGCCTCTCCCCGGTCCACGACGGTCGAGGACGCGGCATACACTGGATTTAGAGGCGCCTTTACAAAAACATTTTCGTTATTCTCTTTGTCCTCAAAAAAGCCTGCCAAAAGGAAATCCACCCCCAGCAACCCTACCTGGCCTCCCCCTCTCCCCCTCTCCAACTCCGCCCCTCCCTCTCCCTCCCCCTTCACCTGGAGGAAGATGCCTCTCTCTCTCTCTCTCCTCTCTCTCCCTTCTCTTCTTCAACTTCAACAGCAATAACAACCAAGAACTTTTCTGGTCAGTACCACAACACAGCGGACTCTGATGCTCTTTTTGGTTCCAGTGGACTACACATCATCCACCTTAATGTGAACAGCCTCTCTGGAGCCAAACTCGACCAAATCAGAGAAATGTTCCTCAACACGAAGGTAAAAATTTTGTGTTTCTCTGAAACCAAATTTGATCAAAGTATTTCTGACTCAGAGATAGAAATAGAAAACTTTTCGGTTGTCAGAAAGGATAGGAATAAACACGGTGGGGGCGTTTGTATGTATATTCACCACGATATAAAATACATAACTCGCACTGATCTTAACCACAATGACCTGGAATCTGTGTGGGCGGAAATCTAATTTAAAAACGCTAAGCCGGTACTAATAGGGACTGTTTATAGACCCCCTAATCAGAGTGATTTCTATGGGGCTTTGGAAGAATGCTTGGCAGGGACAGACAACGTGGAGAAAATTATAGCTGGGGATCTGAACACAGATATTCAACGCAAAGATGCGCCTGTCTTCAGATCCTTCAGCAAGTTTTGTAATCTGCACGGTCTTTCCCAGCTAATAGCGCTACCTACAAGGGTGTGTGATTCCACCCAATCAACCATAGATCTCATTCTCACTTCAGACCGGCCTAAAATAAAAAATAGTGGGGTCATGATCTGTGGTCATGACCACTATCTAACCTTCTGCACCCGCAAAATAGCTAAAGCCAAAACCAATGGCCACATAACAGCCCAATCCAGATCCCTCAAAAAATACTCCAATGACAATTTCAATTTAAAATTAGATGAGTGGGACTGGTCCCCTGTGCTCGCGAGCAACCTGGTCGATGTTGCTTGGGATCGCTTCAAAACGGCGTTCCTAAAGATACTAAATGACATGGCTCCTGTGAAAACAGTCAGGATCAAAGCCCGCTCGGAACCATGGATGAATCCGGACCTATTAGCTGCCATTAAAGACAGAGACAGAAAATACTCTGAATACCAAAAATGTAAAACAGAAGTAGATAAACAACCCAATAACATCAACATCAAATTACTCCTTTCAACTCTCAAAAAGCAATGCAATAAATTAAGAAATAAGTCAACCAACCTGACTAAATCCTTAAAAAAAAATTACATTAACGACAAAATAGAGGAAAACAGAAATAAGCCACGTGAGGTCTGGAAAATTCTCAACAACCAGCTTCCTGGTTGCAGCCAGAAACTTAAAACAAGACTCACCAACATCAGCATCAAGGAGGGTGACTCCCTCATTAAAGACAAAATGGAGGTAGCTAGCAGACTTAACATCTTTTTCACCAGCATAGCCGCAACTCTTGTCAACAAGCTGTCCCACCACTCTGTTCGCTTTTGTGTAGAACACATTAAAGCCTTCTACAGAAAGCTAGGAGTATCCAACGATGATTTCAAATTAGAAATGGTCACAGCTGATGAGGTGTTTAAAAAATTGAGCGCGCTCCACCCTAACAAGGCCACCGGCCTTGATAATATTCCCTCCAGATTCCTCAGGGACTCTGCCTCCATCATTGCCCCGATCATCACACACATAATAAACCTATCAATTACACAAGGCCAAGTACCAAAAGATTTTAAGATAGCAAGAGTAACTCCCCTCTTTAAAAAAGGAAGCAAATTGGAACCTGGCAACTACCGACCTGTTTCTATTCTCAGCTCCATTTCGAAGGTAATGGAGAAAATAGTTTATGAACAGGTCGATAGTTACCTTGCCACTAATAAACTCATGCACAAATTCCAATCCAGCTTCAGAACTAACCACTCCACTGACACATGTCTTCTCTATCTGACCGACCACATCAAACATGAGGTGGACGCGGGCAAATACTGCGGCATGGTCATGCTGGACCTTCAGAAGGCCTTTGACACCGTTAACCACGCTATACTGTTGGATAAGCTCAGAGCAATCGGATTTAACAAAACCTCATGGAGCTGGATGCAATCTTACTTGGAGGGGAGGGAGCAGGTGGTAGAGGTGAACGGCACCGTGTCCCCCCCCCCCCCCCCCCCCCCCCTCTCGGTGAGCTGTGGAGTCCCCCAAGGCAGTATATTGGGACCTTTACTGTTCCTAATATACATAAATGACATGTCATCGGCACGCGACTGTGAATTGTTTTTGTTTGCGGATGACTCTGCCCTGCTGGTATCCGGCAAGGACAAGTCACAGGTGGAGAAAATCCTCAGTGCTGAGCTGTGTAGAACTTGCACCTGGCTCGCTGACAACAAGCTATCCATACACTTGGGTAAAACAGAATCCATCCTGTTTGGGTCCCACATCAACCTTAAGAAAGTCAATGACTTCACCATAAAAGTGGGTGACATTGTTATCACCAGGAAAGATGAGGTCACCTACCTAGGTTCCATTCCAGAGGCTAACCTTTCCTGTGATAAAATGGCAACCAAGGTAATCAGAAAGGTTAACCAACGAACGAGATTTCTCTACAGAATCTCCTCTCCGGTCAACAAAAGCACCTTGAGGATTCTGGCGGGAACTCTCGTTCAACCCTTTTTCGATTACGCATGCACCTCCTGGTACCCTAGCACCTCCAAAACCCTCAAATCTAAACTCCAAACATCTCAGAACAAGCTAGTCAGGTTACTTCTAGACCTCCACCCCAGATACCACCTCACTCCTACCCACTTCTCCAAAGTGGGCTGGCTCAGGGTGGAGGACAGAGTAAAACAACTTGCATTGAGCCTAGTCTATAAAATCCACTACACCTCCCTGATACCGAAGTACATGTCAAACTACTTCCTTAACGTAAATGACCGCCATAACCACAACACCAGGGGGAGCTCCACTAACCACGTTAAACCCAGATTCTGAACTAACAAAGGTCTTAACTCATTCTCTTTCTATGCCACATCAATGTGGAATGCGCTCCCAACAGGTATAAAAGAAAGGGCATCTCTATCCTCCTTCAAAACCGCACTAAAAGTTCACCTCAAGGCAGCTACAACTCTAAACTAACACCCTCCCCGGATTGCTAATAATCAAATGTAAACAATCAAATGCAGATACTTTTTCTTATGCCTTCTGATCTCTCTCTCTCTCTCTCTCTCTCTCTCTCTCTCTCTCTCTCTCTCTCTCTCTCTCTCTCTCTCTCTCTCTCTCTCTCTCTCTCTCTCTCTCTCTCGCTCTCTTTCTCTCTCTCTCTCTATATGTCCACTACTTGCTGTCCATATCCTACCCCCCCCCACCCCCCCTCCACACCCCTGATTGTAAATAATGTAAATAATTCAATGTGATTATCTTGTGTGATGACTGTATTATGATGGTAGTATATATGATAGTATATATCTGTATCATGAATCAATCAGTGGACCCCGACTTAAACAAGTTGAAAAACTTATTCGGGTGTTACCATTTAGTGGTCAATTGTACGGAATATGTACTTCACTGTGCAACCTACTAATAAAAGTCTCAATCAATCAATCAAACAAATGTAAATTTATTTTGTACACTGTTTTTTGCAAAACAAACAGTGGGATTTATTGCTGCCACTTGTTAGCTACATTTAAGGATTGTTTGATTTCTTTGGTCAATCATTATTTTTCAACCACAGTGCTGTGGCACACTAGTGTGCCGTGAGATACAGTCTGGTGTGCCGTGGGAGATTATTCACCTATTGGGGTTAAAAGTATTTTTTGCAAACCAGTAATTATAATCCACAAATAATGTGCCGTTGTTGAGTGTCCGTGCTGTCGAGAGCTCGGCAGAGTTCCCGTGTTATTCTCTTCCATCAGTAGGTGGCAGCAGGTAGATAAATGCTTTGTAGATGTCAGGAACATGGTTTGTCGTGATCACAATATGCAGACGACAGCGGGAGGCAGCGCGCAGGTAAAAAGGTATCTATAGCTTAAAACAAAAATAAACAAAAGGCGAGTGCCGCTAAGAAAAGGCGTTGAAGCTTAGGGAAGGTTATGCAAAACTGAACTGGCTACAAAGTAAACAAAAATACTGGACGACAGCAAAGACTTACAGCATGCGGAGCAGAGACGGCGTCCACAAAGTACATCCATACATGACATGACACTCAAAAATGTCCACAAAAAGAAGGATAAAAACAATTTAAATAGTCTTGATTGCTAAAAGTTTGAACTGTTTAAACTGTTTAACTTTTTAACTGCCTTTTTATCTAACAAATTGCTCTTAAGATAATTTTTATTTGCTTTTTCTATGTGCATATACTGTATATGTATTATGTGTGTGTGTGTGTATTTTACCTCTGTTTTAAACTATATATTTTAGTCTGTCCTTTGCCTGTATTTATTTGTGGTGATCAGCCCGTTGTTTTTCAACTGTTGTTGTTTTTAAAGGGCTTTATAAATAAAGTTGGCATGGTATAAATTGGTAAAACAAAGTGGGTGCAGGGAATAGCGCTCAAAGGAAGACATGAAACTGCTACAGGAAAATACCAACAAAATAGGAGCACAGGACAAGAACTAAAACTCTACACACAGGAAAACACCAAAAAACTTTAAAATATGTCACGATGTGACAGGTCGTGACAGTAGACCTACTTTGAGACAAGAGCTATAGTGATGCATAGTTGATCATGGTTTGAATTCATATCCAACAATTACGGGAACAACTTTTTACTGTGGAATTTTGGCTGCTGAGTTTCATTTTTAAATTTGTCTGTTGGTGGTGTGCCTTCACATTTTTTCAATGAAATAAAATGTGCCTTGGCTCAAAAAAGGTTGAAAAACACTGCGATAGCAAGTGTTTAGAGACATTATTGCCATACCTATTTGACACCTTTTAGGTAAATCTTTAATAATTTATTTTTCATTCATTTGGTTACCTTAATCAATCATCAATTGGTATTATTATAACTTTCCCCACTCATTGTGTAAATTACCTGTAACCAACAAATAAAGTCAACATACGGTCGCACATATCAATCAATCAATCAAAGTTTATTCATATAGCCGTAAATCACGAGTGTCTCAAAGGGCTGCACAAGCCACAATGACATCCTCGGCAAGGAAAAACTCAACCCAATGGGCTACAATGAGAAACCTTGGAAGGTACCGCAGATGTGGGGATCCCCCCCTGGGCGACTGGTGCAATGGGTGTCGAGTGGATCTAGTTAATAGTGTGAGAGTCCAGTCCATAGTGGGGCCAGCAGGAGATAGTGAGTGGAGACAAGTCAGCAGCGCAGAGATGTCCCCAACTGATGCACAGATGAGTGGTCCACCCCGGGTGCCGACTTTGAACAGCTAGCACATCATCTATGGTCAAATAATCTGTGCCCCCCCTCTCCACGAAGGAGAGACATAACACACTTCCTGTTCAGTGAACTTTGTGGAAATAATAAAACACATACACTATATTGCCAAAAGTATTTGGCCACCTGCCTTGACTCACATATGAACTTGAAGTGCCATCCCATTCCTAACCCACAGGGTTCAATATGATGTGGGTCCACCTTTTGCAGCTATTACAGCTTCAACTCTTCTGGGAAGGCTGTATACAAGGTTGCGGAGTGTGTTTATAGGAATGTTCCACCATTCTTCCAAAAGCGCATTGGTGAGGTCACACACTGATGAGGGTTGAAAAGGCCTGGCTCCCAGTCTCCGTTTTAATTCAACCCAAAGGTGTTCTATCGGGTTCAGGTCAGGACTCTGTGCAAGCCAGTCAAGTTCATCCACACTATACTCTGTCATCCATGTCTTTATGGACCTTGCTTTGTGCACTGGTGCACAGTCATGTTGGAAGAGGAAGGGGCCCGCTCCAAACTGTTCCCACAAGGTTGGGAGCATGCAATTGTCCAAAATGTTTTGGTGTCCTGGAGCATTCAAAGTTCCTTTCACTGGAACTAAGGGGCCAAGCCCAACTTCTGAAAAATAACCCCACACCATAATTCCTCCTCCACCAAATGTCACTCTCAGGACAATGCAGTCTGAAATGTACTGTTCTCCTGGCAACCTCCAAACCCAGACTCGTCCATCAGATTGCCAGATGGAAAACGTGTCTCCACTGCTGTAGAGTCCAGTGGCGACGTGCTTTACACCACTGCATCCGACGCTTTGCATTGGACTTGGTGATGTATGGTTTAGATACAGCTGCTCGGCCATGGAACTCATTCCATGAAGCTCTCTGCGTACTGCGTCTGTAGCAACTGACTTTGCAGAATGTCGGCGACCTGTTTGCACTATGCGCTTCAGCATCTGCTGACCCCTCTCTCTCAGTTTACGTGGCCTACCATTAGGTGGCTGAATTGCTGTTGTTCCCAAATTCTTCCATTTTCTTATAATAAAGCCAACAGTTGACTTTGGAATATTTAGAAGGAAGGACATTTTACGATTGGATTTGTTGCACAGGTGGCATCCTATGACAGTTCCACGCTGGAAATCACTGAGCTCCTGAGAGCGGCTCATTCTTTCACAAATGTTTGTAGAAACAGTCTCCATGCCTAAGTGCTTAATTTTATACACCTAGTCACGGGCCAAGTGATTAGGAAACTTGATTCTGATCATTTGGATGGGTGGCCAAATACTTTTGGCAATATAGTGTATATGTAATTTACAACTACACAAATATAAATCCATTACAGTGCATTATTGGTGAACCAGCAGGCACAAGACATTGATAAAACGTTGGTTATACATGCATGGCACGTTTTAGCTGCTTGATATTTCTGATTGATTACACAACTTTAAAGAGGTAATGTTGTATCTTTTATACTACATAGTTCATTGTCGTCACGGTCTGAAGTGGGGGGTTGTTAAAGTTGAATTAGATGTTGTTGTTCAGCCAGTTATAGCTTGCTTTAATCAATGCAAACTGAATGCAGCCGAGATAGGCTCCAGCACCCCCCGCGACCCCGAAAGGGACAAGCGGTAGAAAATGGATGGATAAAAACTGAAGCGTTACTTTGGTATAAAAGATTGTTGTTATGTCACAATCAGCACTTTGTTGTGTGGCAAAAAAAAGTGTTGTAATGTGTGTCCATTTCTTTGTGTGTGCTCGCGCATCCGTATGACAGTGTATTTGCGATCACCGTCGAAAATATGGCTTTGCCGCAGTTTGTACTGTATTTTCGCATGTTTGGCAAACTTTCCTCTTTAATTTTGGTATAAAATTAATACGCAGACTTAAAGCATTCCGATTGTAGATGACGTGTAAAAACAGCTGTGTAAATGTGACCACAGATCACTCAGACAGCACGTACACAGTTGTAATAAATAATATTTTAAAAAAAACATCTGAAGTTAGTGGAATGATTTCAATATCAAATTTATTTAGATGCTGAATTAAATACATTACACATATTTAATATCTATACAAGTACACATACTTTAAAACTGTATAAGTATATATTGCACTTGTTATTAAGGGCTATACAAAGAAACTGATTGTGTGTATGTAATATATATATATATATACACACGTATGTGTGTGTGTGTGTGTGTGTGTGTGTGTGTGTGTGTGTGTGTGTGTGTGTGTGTGTGTGTGTGTGTGTGTGTGTGTGTGTGTGTGTGTGTGTATATACTGTGGCTTCCAGGCCCCGGTCAAATTTTTTTAGTCAAAAAGCTTGGACACCCCTGCACTAAATAATGCTATATTTGTGTATTTTGTCATTTAACTTACATGTCTCACACTACAAAAAAACTATCCAATCTCATTAAGTTATGGATTCATGTGAAGAGGCATCCTGGGATTGCTCTTAGTTTCCTAGCAAAAAAAGATGAACACTACATACATTTCTATTTGATGTCATTGTATTTTTTCTTGTTTCTATAACTACGTTCACAACAACAACAACAACAACAGGACAGTCTCATTTCCTCTTCTTTTTCTAGTAACAACAGCACAGCTTATAACACTCCAGGAACAGTCGCATTTTTGCACTTGCTATCCCGGTACTTTGTACTACCCATGAAAGACATGAACAGCAAGCACAAAAACAAAGGAGACTGCTATTATCCGGAGACTGCACTAATCTGCTGACCGCCGTGTTCCGGAAAAAGAAGCGGGATTGCGGAGAAACACGACAGTGAGACCAAGTGGAATTAAAATACATTACACAAACCCAAACATGTATTTATTTATTTTCTTATTAATTCCTAATTTGTTTATTCATTTGTTCATCTTATTATAAAATAAAGACATTTGAGTAGAATGACATTTTTTTAACAATGCTTTTCTTGTTGAATATCTGATGGGGCCCAGCCTCACCCAGACTCTGCCTCCAACTGCCCCCAGAAGGTTTGCTTGGCTGGGATGGGCATCGTAGACTGCCTGCACTAAGAACTGGACGCGGTGGAAATCTGCCTGCATGATGTTTGACCAGGTGACTGCGCTGCAACGTACTCTGCCACATAGTCCATGCTCCCTGCTGCCCGAGTCCCACTGCCTGCCTATTCACTCTTCCCCCAACCTACGCGGACCTCTTCCTAAAGTAGATGGTGTCGCTCTTTTCGCTGATTGGGCTCTTGGGCAGGTAGCCCAAGCCTGCTCTTTCTGTTGCCAAGATCCTCACCTGCGCCTGTTGCCTTAAACGTAACTCTGCCACCTCCACTGCCTTTGTTTATTGAATTGATTGAGATTGAATGATTGTTTGATTTAAACATGATATTGGTTCAAAAGGTTATCCTGAATATTGTAAAACCATTAACTTATACATGTAATTTATCATTCCAGACTGGCTGCTTTCCAAGTCAAATGAAAATCGCTAAAGTAACTCCGCTCTTCAAAAGTGACAGCAAACACGCTTTCACCAATTACAGACCAATCTCTCTTTTGCCTCAGTTCTCAAAATTCTTAGAGAAACTATTTAACTCTCGACTTGAATCCTTTCTTGAGAAGCATCATATAATCAATGACGGTCAGTATGGCTTTAGGTCCAAAAAAACAACTTCAATGGCAATAACTGAAGCTATTGAGGAAATTACTAATGCACTGGAGCATAAAAGATATGCAGTTGGTATTTTTATTGACCCAAAGAAAGCCTTTGATACCATTAATCATTCAATTCTACTAGATAAAATGGGAAGATATGGAATTAGGGGGCTGGCTGGTGACTGGTTAAAAAGTTATTTAACAGGGAGGGTACAGTTTGTTAAAATGGGTAAATTTTTATCTGATACTCTTGGCATTGCTTGTGGTGTCCCCCAAGGGTCCGTGTTGGGGCCAAAACTGTTTAATGTATATATTAATGATATGTTTAATACATCCAAGATACTGAAATGTATACTTTTTGCAGACGACACACATTTATTCTACAGTAGTGATGACTATAATGAGCTCATAAATACAGTAAACACAGAACTAAACGTAGTAAAAAAATGGATGGACACAAATAAATTATCTTTGAATATAAATAAAACTAAGATAGTAATGTTTGGAAATCGCAACATAACGTCTGAACAGAAAATAAGTATTGATGGTACCCAAATTGAAATCGTAAATGAGAATACATTTTTGGGAGTAATAATTGGTAGTAAACTATCATGGAAACCTCATGTCAGACACATTAAAACAAAAATATCCAAAAGCCTCTCAATTATAAACAAAGCAAAACTATACCTCAATGAAAATGCACTCCGTACTCTATACTGCACCTTGGTACTGCCATACCTTACATACTGTGTTGAAGTATGGGGGAATACTTACCAAAACACAATTCATCCTCTGATCATATTACAGAAAAGAGCAGTGCGGATCATTCACAACGTTGGTTATTTAGAACATACTCATAATCTGTTTATGCAATCAAAGTTGCTCAAATTTGATGACCTTGTTAAATATAGTACATTAATAATCTTATATAAAGCTTTTAACAAATTATTGCCACCTAATCTACAACGTTTTTTTATAAGACGAGTGCAAGCTCATAACTTGAGAGGCTTTGGATATTTCTTATTGCCGAGAGCTCAAACCACTCGTAAACGTTTTTGTGTGTCTGTATGCGGAGTAAAACTATGGAACAAACTGGACTTACAACACAAGCAATGCCAAACTATTAATCGATTTAAACTATTATACAAACATGGGGTCTGGTTCAAATATAGAGATGAGGGTCTTTAATTTGACCTTCTGCTATACTCTGTCTCAAAGTGTTAACATGTGCTCAATGTTTCCTTACCATTATTGCTATGTTGTCTATTACCATTATTGCTATGATGTCTATTACCATTGTTGGTATATTCATTATTCCTACATTGTTGATACAAATGATTGTTACAGTGTAATAATTATTGTTACCTGTGGTAATGCCACTATGATACAACACCTGTATTATAATCCTTGAACAAAGTGAGAGTGAAACTCATGTGAATAATCACTGAATGGAGAACTGGGGGTGGGATTAAATAAGTTATCTTCTTCCCACTCCCTTTCAGGCAAAACTGGACAATAATGCACTATATTAATTTATATTATTATGTTTTGTCAACTTGTACGTCTTTGTCATTGCCTGAAATAAATAAATAAATGAAATGAAAAAAAAAAAAAAATTAAAAGTTAGTAGATTGCACAGTACAGTACGTATTCCGTACAATTGACCACTAAATGGTAACACCCGAATAAGTTTTTCAACTTGTTTAAGTCGGGGTCCACGTAAATCAATTCATGGTACAAATATATATTATCAGCATAACATATGTTGCCTTTCCCTTCCTTCCTGTCCTCACTTCAATCCCAGTTGAAGACACCTTGCAGTCCCACACTCCAAGCCCTTCAGTAGACTTCTAGATAGCAGCCACGTATTTCAAGCTGGAGTCAAAGAGCTTCTTCAAACTCTTGACCGATTGCTCCGTGATGGATGGGATTGCCGTTCCCGAGATTAAGAACTGGGATTTATCAACCACCTCCCCGCTTTTCAGTACGATGGAATTTGACTTGGAGGGCTTGAAACTCATCCTAGCCCATGTGATGAGTCTCTCCAATACTTGCAAGATCCACCTGCGCTCTGGGACCGATGTGGTTGTGATGGTAAAGTAATCCATGTCGGCTCTTATAGGGGGCTGTCGAACACCTGATCTGGATAGCAGCCCTCTGCATTCCACCTCATCAGCCCTTACCACCATGTTTATCGCGAGTGCAAAAAGGATAACCTGTTATTATTCCTTTCTCAAGACCAAGCCAGTCTAATGTTGCTGATCTAGAAGTGACCCTGAGCCTGAAATTATCATAATAATCCAGCATCATGTCCTTGACCTTGCTGGAAACATGGTGGAGGTGTAGCGCAAGATCAACTAGTTTGTATGGGATGGACCCTGAGGCGTTAGTGAGGGCCATCCACAACACAGCAAGGTCGCCTCTGTTCTCATATCAACAATATTCAGTGTTCGTATTAACAGCGTTATTCATCAAGGGCTTTAGTTACTTTTACTAGTAACAAGTAATTTAATTACTTTTAGGTCCGTTACAATGCCGTTAGCGATAGCTTGATGTAACGTGGCACGCTACTTTTGATATGGTTTTATGTCGACAACAAGACAGCGTCATAAGTGCAGCAATTCCAATGCAAGAAATATATTTTTACGAGTGAAAGCAACAACCAGCACCGCTCTTAAATGATCTTGATATCGAAAAGGAAGAGGCACCATCACACTGTGACACAGCAGACAACATAAGCACATGTATAAAATGGGAATATTGAAAAACAAATAAATGATTGAAGTGACAAACTTGCCATCCATACAATACACCATTTGTTGACAAGAAGCCATGACAGCCATCGAAGTACCGTAATTTCCGGACTATAAGCCGCACCTGACTATAAGCCGCACCAGCTAAATTTAGAGGAAAAGACAGATTGCTCATTATATAAGCCGCACCCGACTATAAGCCGCAGGGTTTTGATGTGTAATTACCGTAGTATATAGGGGTTCCTGCTACCACGGAGGGGATTGTCGGGACAGAGATGACTGTTTGGGAACGCAGAGCGTCCCATTTATTAACAATAAATCTTTCAATCATTCAATCAAACTTTCACATCTTTGACATGGCGAACAGCATTCGTGCAGAGTACAAATAATACAACGGTGCAAAGTAAGACAAAGTGCTCGCCTGTACGTTATCAAAATAACCAGCCTACCGGTATATGAAAAGTCAGTCTTTAATCATTGTGTCATCGTCTTCCTCCTGCGTACTAAAACCACCGAAATCCTCTTTGTTGGTGTCGGAGAAGAACAGGCCGTAAATAAGCCGCACCGTTGTATAAGCCGCAGGGACCAGAACGAGGGGAAAAAGTAGCGGCTTATAGTCCGGAAATTACGGTACATTCAATCTATTTATTAATCTGAGGCAACACAAACCCGTCAAAAGATTCAAAAGAGCTGGCGTCAGAGCCGACAAACTGCCGCTGCTAACGCTAAAGCTAACAAACACAGTTCTGTTGAAACCCTTGATGATGTCACGCATCACTTGTCAACATGCCCCGCCTTTTAAAAGCACAGACACACGCACGCTTGCTCTATACATCAAACTGCAAATGCCTTATATTAGAATGATTATTATTATTTTTTTTAAAAGTGCCATATGTAGTAATGT
This sequence comes from Entelurus aequoreus, assembly GCF_033978785.1. NCBI lineage: Eukaryota > Metazoa > Chordata > Actinopteri > Syngnathiformes > Syngnathidae > Entelurus > Entelurus aequoreus. The sequence goes on along the minus strand of NC_084742.1, from coordinate 32,976,228 downwards.
GGCCAGAAATAATGATAATAATGGATTCGATTTTATATGGTGCTTTTCTATTATTAGATACTCAAAGCGCTCACATAGAAGTGGGAACCCATCATTCATTCACACCTGGTGGTGGTAAGCTACATTTGTAGCCACAGCTGCCCTGGGGTAGACTGACGGAAGCGAGGCTGCCAGTTTGCGCCTACGGCCCCTCCGACCGCTACCTATCATTCATTCATCATTCATTCACCAGTGTGAGTGGCACCGGGGGCAAGGGTGAAGTGTCCTACCCAAGGACACAACGGCAGCGATTTGGATGTCAAGAGGTGGGGAGCGAACCTGCAACCCTAAGGTTTCTGGCACGGCCGCTCTACCCACTACGCCATACCGCCCCGAAATGGTACTGCAACCACGGTCAAAATTCTGTGGTCCCCTCCCGCTCTCCGAATTCTACTCCAAGGAACTTCAAAATGGCAATCGACGAGTCCTATGCTCTAGGTTTCTCTTGTTTATGCTTCTTGCAAGATGGTTTACCAAGTATTTATGCCACATTTTACTGACGTCGATTAGCCAAATGTATTTGTAAAGTCATTGAATCCATATGATAAAAACGTCATTACTAGCTATGTCAAAATTGAAGAAAGGGATAACATTTTTGGCCAATGTTGAGCTCACAAAACGTTTAAACATGTTACACATTAACCTGTGATCTGCACACAGAAAAAATATCAAAGATCCATCACATCACATTTATCTGTTTGATGCAATCACTTTGACCTTTGGCACATAAATAAACCATATGATAACGCTAATAATAGCACAGCTTGGCTGCAAAAATGAATACAAGTGTAACATATCGATTCAATTTCCAGTAGCAGGAGATATATTTGTGAGATCACAACTTTGTCATTGAGTCAGCATCTCTCAAATGGAAAGTTTCAGGTTAGTTTTCTTCCAATCTATTATTAAGTTATGCTTGAATGAGGTACTCTGCACCCTGATGCTGTATCATCTCTGAATGGGAGAGTCAGGCAACATTGCAAAAACTGCTTTGAATACCTTGAAGTTAGTAATGCGCTCTATAAATTCAGCACATTTACCATCTTAATGAAAGATTAGAAACCACTGTCGCTTTTACAGAGGCAGCATGTATTTAAATGAACCTCTTAAATGTGTTTTTGTGCATTCGTTGTTTTTTCTTTACCACCAAGCAGAAAACAACGTTTAAATGAACATCCTTGATCTGTCCCCCCATCAACACTTAAAAAATAAGATGCTATTTAAAAAGGTATTTTGCTGCCTATATATTGCCAAAGGTTTCAATATTAGTAACTTACACGATGTAATAGGTAAGTACCTCATATTAGTTGTTGATTTGTTTTATGTGTTTAACATACTTAAAGGTGAATGTGGCTGACAGTGTTCAGGTAACACATTAATTATCCGACAAATGAGGCCATTCATTATCATTTCTATGCTCAACATTGAGCCATAAAACAATGTCAGGATTTGACATTTTCTCTCAACGACCATAAAAGTAATCACAACTGATTAAGGATAACATGTTATGTTACTATTAGTGGTTTAACAGAACATACACCATTTCGAATGTCTATATTTTTTCACAGTTACTAGATATAGTGAATAAAAATTGCTTGTATAAATGTACACACAGAGAGCGCTTGCAAATCTGCAAAAGCAGTCTCTGACAAGCAACATACAATTTGCAGTCATGTCGTTGTCATGATAAAATACACATAAAATAATAGCCAACGTTAGCAGCTAAACTTTGCAAAATTGCTATCTTTAGCTGACAACACACAAAGCTAATGCTAGTTTTTAAAGACGTGATTAACATATCTAGAACATTTTTTTTTTTGTAATTTTTTTTCTACAAAAAGTCACAACAAATTCAACATAAAGTAGCACAAAGATTAATTTAAATAAATAAATACTTAAGTATGACTACAATTATGTCAAGTTTCCCTTTGATCCAGAGTGTAAAACAGAGATTAGCAAACACATATAGGATTCTAGTGGGTAATAAGAACAAAAACAATGTTTCAATGACATGCGGAGTCTCTGTCTTTAAAAACCTGCAACGCCTCTGTTTCTAACTTTAATCAAGAGTCCCTGAATGCGCCACAGATATGTGCAATAAAATGCAGAAGTAAAACTTACACATACCTTTCTCCTATGCTGCCACAGAGATTTAGTGCATTTTTAACTTCCTTCTATCACCTCATACTTGTTCCAAAATGCTGGTGCTGTGTAAGAATACTTAGAGAGGAGCTTTGATGACTTTATGACATCTGTGCTGAGTGAAGAGGTGTTTAATGCTGGGTTTGCTATCCAGATGAATTAACCATTTGGTAGGTAGTCTTAGACCAGAGGTATCAAACTCAAGCACTGGGGGCCAGATCCGGCCCGCCACATCTTTTTATATGGAATGCCTGGAAACAATATGCGTCAATAAAGTACTTTATCTTTTCTTACTAAATGTATTCATTTCTATTTTGACAGATAAAAATATATGTACTTCATGCAATTGCATACATTTTGAAATTTAATAGTATCCCATATTGCAATAAATATATTAAACTTTAATTTTTTTTTGTTAAAATAAAAATACTTAAATATTTGCTTTGACTTATGATTTCAAAGCATGTTATTTATCAATTTGCAAAAATGACAATAGATTTACCCCAGTTTTTTAGTATGGTACAAAATTGGCAGAGTAAAAAAAAAAGTTGTACCGATTGTAGATGACAGGTAAAAACAGCTGTGTAAATGGGACCTGATTCTGATCATTTGGATGGGTGGCCAAATACTTTTGGCAATATAGTGTATATGTAATTTAAAACTACACAAATATAAATCCATTACAGTGCATTATTGGTGAACCAGCAGGCACAAGACATTGATACAATGTTGATTATACATGCATGGCACGTTTTAGCTGCTTGATATTTCTGATTGATTACACAACTTTAAAGAGGTAATGTTGTATCTTTTATACTACATAGTTCATTGTCGTCACGGTCTGAAGTGGGGGGTTGTTAAAGTTGAATTAGATGTTGTTGTTCAGTCAGTTATAGCTTGCTTTAATCAATGCAAACTGAATGCAGCCGAGATAGGCTCCAGCACCCCCCGCGACCCCGAAAGGGACAAGCGGTAGAAAATGGATGGATGAAAACTGAAGCGTTACTTTGGTATAAAAGATTGTTGTTATGTCACAATCAGCACTTTGCTGTGTGGCAAAAAAAAAGTGTTGTAATGTGTGTCCATTTGTTTGTGTGTGCTCACGCATCCGTATGACAGTGTATTTGCGATCACCGTCGAAAATATGGCTTTGCCGCAGTTTGTACTGTATTTTCGCATGTTTGGCAAACTTTCCTCTTTAATTTTGGTATAAAATTAATACGCAGACTTAAAGCATTCCGATTGTAGATGACGTGTAAAAACAGCTGTGTAAATGTGACCACAGATCACTCAGACAGCACGTACAAAGTTGTAATAAATAATATTTAAAAAAAACCATCTGAAGTTAGTGGAATGATTTCAATATCAAACTTATTTAGATGCTGAATTAATTACATTACACATATTTAATATCTATACAAGTACACATACTTTAAAACTGTTGCACTTGTTATTAAAGGCTATACAAAGAAACTGATTGTGTGTATGTAATATATATATATACACACGTATGTGTGTGAGTGTGTGTGTGTGTGTGTGTGTGTGTGTGTGTGTGTGTGTGTGTGTGTGTGTGTGTGTGTGTGTGTGTGTGTGTGTGTGTGTGTGTGGGTGTGTGTGTATATATATACTGTGACTTTCAGGCCCCGGTCAAATTTTTTTTGTCAAAAAGCTTGGACACCCCTGCACTAAATAATGCTATATTTGTGTATTTTGTCATTTAACTTACATGTCTCACACTACAAAAAAACTATCCAATCTTATTAAGTTATGGATTCATGTGAAGAGGCATCCTGGGATTGCTCTTAGTTTCCTAGCAAAAAAAGATGAACACTACATACATTTCTATTTGACATCAGCAGGACCTCCACCCAGACAAACAATACAAGTACACAGTTCATGAAAAACAATATTTTTTGATATTGTCATTGTAAGTGGGCCTAAACACTTATATTAGAAAATCATCTCATGGAAATGACTGCTGTCATTTGATTATAATAATAAGAGAATGTTGTCTGTCTATCTGTGTTGGCCCTGCGATGAGGTGGGGACTTGTCCAGGGTGTACCCCGCCTTCCGCCCGAATGCTGCTGAGATAGGCTCCAGCACCCCCGCGACCCCGAAAGGGACAAGCGGTAGAAAATGGATGGATGGATGGAGATTGAACTTGTTATTTAGTCAGGTTTGGGACAGGTGTGCTGCTGGTGTAGCCACAGTGTGCACGTCTGACCTCGCTCACATGGGCTCCACTGAATGCTCAGGGAGTTTTTGCATTTGCTCACACACATAAACTAACAAATCATGGGAAAATAACAGCTGGCCTTCCACTTTTCTACTATGGTTGGGACAAAATACATTGGTACCTTGGTTTTTTGCACCAAAGGGTCCCATAATATTGCAAAACCAATGAATCCGTTTCAAACTCCCAACAATATTAACACAGCACACTCTATACTTAAAATAAATGTCGTTTTACAGGCAGAACACAATGTGAAATAAATGCAAATGACAAATGAAAGTGATAATTTAATATTTAACATCACTTTTCCATTCATTGAAGACTCTTGTTGATGCCACCTTCAGACTAATTGTTTCTTCTTGGATTCAGGTGTTTCTCATCTTCTTTTTCAACGTGCTGGCACATGCAACTTTCTTTGACCCCAAAGGGACTCATTACACTCAGAGGGGTGGCAAAGCTGGGGCAGAATGACTTGGAGTTGAGAGCAGGCTATTAAAGACACGTTAGGAACACAATTAAAGCGTATTATTAATACGACAAGACTGAATCACCAACGTGTGGGATTCTTTGTTTGGGCATTCGATTCCGCAGAATGATACGAAACGGCAAACGAAACAGACTAGTTTGTAATGAATGGTGGGGCAACAATAGTTTTCACTTAAACTGTCCATACAGGTTGTAATTCACCAACCTGTATCATTACTGACCTGTGATGAACAAACCATTTCCTCTTCCTACTTGCCACAGATATGAAGAAAGCTTTTCTTTGAGAAATTCTGGGTAGTGTCTAGAGAGACAATCCAGTGAAATGTAAATGAAATGTGATTACAGAGCTGTGCGCATACTGTAATTAGCGAAAACACAAAGGACATTGAAATGTGAACCCCTAAGTGTTAAGAAACTGTGTGTGCTTGAATTCATTCTTTTTATTATTATTATAGTTTTGTCATCCGTTCTGCTGCGGGCATCAAATCATAATTACAATTAGAAAAATATGTCTACTAAAAAAGAACATGCCACAGATAATTGAGCTTTTTCTAAACAGCAGAGATGCCACAAAAAATGAGTAGCCTCCCTCATTTTATAACAACTGGAACGTTTTAGTCAGTTTAAAGCTTGTATACTTTAAAGGTACATAATTACTACCAATTTAAAAGGACTCAATAGAATAGATAAATATATGGTAACCCTGTGAGCAGTGAGATAATTGTGTCTTACCTGGTCAAGACAAGTCAAGCATGGTGGTGGTAGCGTCATGGTACAGGGCTGCATTATTGCTGCGGACCCTGGAGATTTGCGGTTCATTGAGGGAAACATTAATTCCAATATTTACTGTACCGTTGTGAAGCACGACACAATCCCTTCCCTTAATGCTCATTTTTAGATCATCATTTTGAAATTATGGATCCAATAAAAGCATTTGACACAATTAATCACAATATCTTAATTGACAAAAAAGAATGGTATGGCATCAGAGGGTTGGTCTTGAACTGGGTAAGAAGCTACTTAGCAGGGAGCAATACGTGAAGCTAGACATACACACATCTAGCGCTATACATATATCTTGTGGAGTACCCCAGGGATCAGTACTGGGACAACAAAATTTCAATCACTATATAAACGGCATTTGTAAAGTTGCAAAGGACCTAAAGTTAGTATTTTTTTTCAGACAACACCAATTGTGTTTCTTTCAGGAGAGAACACACAAAAGCTAATATACATAATAACAGATTCAATTAACAAATTAAAGAGATGGTTTGACAAAAACAGACTATGTTTGAATCTCAGTAAAACAAAAATAATGCTATTTGGGGACAGTATAACCCAATCAATCAATCAATCAATCAATCAATCAATCAATCAATCAATCAATCATCCATCCATCCATTTTCAACCGCTTGTCGCTTTCGGGGTCGCAGGGGGAGTTGGAGCCTATCTCAGCTGCACTCAGGCGGTAGGCGGGGTACACCCTGGACAAGTCACCACCTCATTACAGGGCCAACATTGATAGACAGACAACATTCACACTCACATTCACACACTAAGGACTAGGAGTGTGGGAAAAAATCGATTCGAATTCGAATCGTGATTTTCACGTTATGCGATTCAGAATCGATTCTCATTTTAAAAAAATCAATTTTTTATTTATTTATTTAAAAAGAAAAAAAACAATACATTTTTATTTTTTTTTAAATTAATCAATCCAACAAAACAATACACAGCAATATCATAACAATGCAATCCAATTCCAAAACCAAACTCGACCCAGCAACACTTAGAACTGCAATAAACAGAGCAATTGAGAGGAGACACAAACACGACACAGAACAAACCAAAAGTATCCATCCATCCATCCATCTTCTTCCGCTTATCCGAAGTCGGGTCGCGGGGGCAGCAGCCTAAGCAGGGAAACCCAGACTTCCCTCTCCCCAGCCACTTCGTCCAGCTCTTCCCGGGGGATCCCGAGGCGTTCCCAGGCCAGCCGGGAGACATAGTCTTCCCAACGTGTCCTGGGTCTTCCCCGTGGCCTCCTACCGGTCGGACGTGCCCTAAACACCTCCCTAGGGAGGCGTTCGGGTGGCATCCTGACCAGATGCCCGAACCACCTCAACTGGCTCCTCTCGATGTGGAGGAGCAGCGGTTTTACTTTGAAACCAAACCAAAAGTAGTGAAACAAAAATGAATATTATCAACAACAGTATCAATATTAGTTACAATTTCAACATAGCAGTGATTAAAAATCCCTCATTGACATTATCATTAGACATAAATCCCTCATTGACATTATCATTAGACATTTATAAAAAAGAAAAGAAAAAGAACAATAGTGTCACAGTGGCTTACACTTGCATCGCATCTCATAAGCTTGACAACACACTGTGTCCAATATTTTCACAAAGATAAAATAAGTCATATTTTTGGTTCATTTAATAGTTAAAACAAATGTACATTATTGCAATCAGTTGATACAACATTGTCCTTTACAATTATAAAAGCTTTTTACAAAAATCTACTTCTCTGCTTGCATGTCAGCAGACTGGGGTAGATCCTGCTGATATCCTATGTATTGAATGAATAGAGAATCGGTTTGAATCGGGAAAAAATTGTTTTTGAATCGAGAATCGTGTTGAATTGAAAAAAAAAATCGATTTTGAATCAAATCGTGACCCCAAGAATCGATATTGAATCGGATCGTGGGACACCCAAATATTAACAGCCCTATTAGGGACCATTTAGTGTTGCCAATCAGCCTATCCCCAGGTGCATGTCTTTGGAGGTGGGAGGAAGCCAGAGTACCCGGAGGGAACCCACCATGCAAACTACCGTATTTTCCGCACCATAAGCCGCACCTAAAAACCACAATTTTTGTCAAAAGCAGACAGTGCGGCTAATAACCCGGTGCGCCTTATATATGGATTAATATTCATATTTATTTTCATAAGGTTTAGGTCTCGCAACTACGGTAAACAGTCGCCATCTTTTTTCCCCGTAAAAGAGGAAGCGCTTCTTCTTCTACGGTAAGCAACCGCCCCCATAGAAGAGGAAGCGCTTCTTCTTCTACTGTAAGCAACCGCCAAGGTGAGCACCCGCCCCCGTAGAAGAAGAAGCTCGCGGATATTTAATTTCATTTGTTTTTCTGTAAAGACAACAAAATGTCTCCTACTAAGAGACACGCGTACAAGGTTCCACTGACTTTTGATATTCATGTGAACCGCACTGTGGATACAACGGGAACACGTACGGTGAATATTCGCACCACAGGGAATGAGAAGTCGTCCTACTGTGGTTCTAGCTTGCCATGCTAACGGCCAGAAACTTCCACCCACGGTGATATTCAAAAGGAAGACCTTGCCAAAAGAGAACTTTCCAGCCGGCGTCATCATAAAAGCTAACTCGAAGGGATGGATGGATGAAGAAAAGATGAGCGAGTGGTTGATAGACGTTTACGCGAAGACACCGGGTGACTTTTTTCACGCAGCGCCGTTCCTGTTGATCTATGACTGCATGCGCGTCCACATCATCGATGGTGTCAAAAAACAAGTGAAGCACACCGAAGAAGAATAATTCGAGGGATTTGTAGATGAGTAATAACTTCAGAAAGTGAGCTTTAAATGTTTATTTTGTGTGTTGTGTGACACTAACGTATGAGCAACGTTGAGTTATTGATGTTGCTATTGCTCTGCACTATTTTGAGTGTTACTATTTTTGTGATTGCACATTTGCACATTACATTTTGGGAGTGAACAGAGTTGTTAGAACGCTGGTTTGTAATATATTATTAAAGTTTGACTGACCTATCTGACTGTTTTGTTGACATTCCCTTTAGCGTAGCGTAGGTGCGGCTAATAGCACGGGGCGGCTAATAGGTAAACAAAGTTTTGAAATATGCCGTTCATTAAACGTGCGGCTAATAACACGGGGCGCCTTATGGTGCGGAAAATACGGTACACACAGAAAGATCCCGAGCCCGGGATTGAACTCAGGACCTTCTTATTGTGAGGCACATGCTCTAACCCCTGTGCAATCAATATTTATTTATTTAGCTCTTTATTTACAAATGCCTTAAAGGGCTTCACAAACCACAACGACATCCTCAGATCTGGACCCACATCCAAGCAAGAAAAAAACCAATGGGTACAATGAGAAACCTTGGGAGGGACCGCAGATTTTAATGTTGTATATTTTGTGTATATATATATATATATATATACATATATATATATATATATATATATATATATATATATATATATATATATATATATATATATATATATATATATATATATATATATATATATATGTCATTAATATATCTCCTGTCATGTAAATTGGATCATTCCAGACGCACCATCACAACATTGCAGTGCCTCCCAGAGTGCTCCTTCAGTGTGTTAAAAGTAGGTTCTGTTGTTTTCAACGTAGCCTACAAAACGTGGTACATATTATATTTGTGTGATTACATGTCTGCAACATGGCAAATCGCCACAGATTGGACCATATGATTCCATAAATATGGAGGGAAATAAATGTCTCTATGGTGACAGCCGGCATACACACAAACACATTTAAATAAGGCGGTCTGCACCACTTTTGCACTTGTACACCCAGCCTTACTAGATCACACACCCCTTATTTGTACACACTATTTTATAGTTTGTACACGCTATTTGGCACGTGTTATTTGAATCTTATTAGATCAGGCCCTAAGTGGACTATCAAAGGCATTGGGCGCTGAACCAACAATAAAAAGCTCCAACATTTGATCCTCATGGCTTCATTAACCCATCAAAGCACCCCATGGCGAGGCTCACACTGAGCTAATACATGCTCAACACTGTTTAAATAAGTTATCATCCATCATTTCACTCTCTCATTGGTGTTTCCCCTTTTTGCCCTTTGATGGCACTTCTGCATGATCAGGGCAACTGAACACTAGTACGGACTTCTTTGTGAAGTGATGGAGGAGCATTCACAGCTCTGGACAAAGTCACAGCTGTAACACAAGAGCCAAGGGATGCACACAATGAGGAAGCCTTGATGGAAGTTAATTCTATTAGTGTTCATTAACATGGAACACAATGAGTGGGGACACACAGGTGAGACCACTGTCAACTAATGAGACATTGCTTGATTGTGCCAACGATTATGATTACATTGAGATCGAGGAGCGCTCTAGCAGGCCAGAAACATTTCAAGTCTTAAATACAAATGACAACGTTTGGGTTTTCTAAAAAGATACAAACTATGACATTTTAAAAGGTGGATGTGTCATTGATAACTTGTGGGAGGAACAATCACATTGATATGACATTGAACATTGCTTGCAAATTTACTTTGATCAGAGACATAGGCAAGGCAAGTTTATTATTGAGCACAAGAAAAGCACAATACGGAGAGACAGTTATCAAATCCAACAAAGTATGTCCTGTGATCGAGATAGGACTTGAACCAGTTAAGAACAGAACCAGATATTCCCACCCAGTTTTCTAACCTCTGGATTAAGATAGTATGGTCAACTGTGTCAAAGGCAGCGCTCAGGTCCAGCTGAACCAAGACTGAGACTTTTCCTGCATCTGTGAATACATTTTTACTTTTGGTTGGCTTACGAAATCAACATTTGATTTTGCACTTAATGGTAGAAAACATTTAGACACCCATGGCTTAGAACCTCATCCTGTACATATTATGAAAATAGCTTTACTCTTAAATGAACCTGTTAGCAAGGGGCTTTTGCAGTTAATATGTGGCTGTGCATATATTTCATTTTCACAGACTCTCCATCTGATCCCCAGAAGTCAACAAGGACAGAGGTACCTGTGATAGAGCCCACTTAAGTCCCTCCAGTGTATGCAAACCTCTCCACAGTTCTCAGCATGCTTTTGCCTTTAAATCCAAGACAAGGCTACTTAAGAGGTGAGGCTTCGCCAAGTGTGCTCTCAGAGCACCGTGCCAGCGTTATAGAGATCGAAGAATGTTGCGTCAGTCCCGTGGCTCCCACTCAGTTGCCCAGGGTGTCTGCGGCATTTGCTGCAGCAGAGCAACCAACCCTAAAATACAACCAGGGACAATCACCTCTAATATCGATGTTACACTGGAGAATTTGTAGTTGAATTGTCCACTCGCAGTCAGCATCGGAACCTATAAATGTATATTGCTTCCATAAAAGGCAGATTGTACTATGCACATAGTGTCAGATCAATTTGCAACAGTGAAGAAGACAAAGCTTCATTGTTACCCCTAAGGAGCAAGTTGCACAATGTTTACACTCTCTCACACAGCATGATCCTACAGTATGTGCACGCCAGCACTGCTGCAAACTATTGCCTAGAGAAGTATATTTGGCGCTCGGATGGCGCTCAAGGAATATGTCTTGGAGGCAAGCCCAATTTATATATGCAGGTATCATTTCAAGTACTATGCTTGTATGTGAAAGCATGTCTTTAATAAATAAATACCACATGATTACATTATCATATGCTGATCATAGATAGTGACAGGATAAAATGACACCTGGAAATATATTGCTATATACACAATTAGTATGTGGTTGTATAGCAGTGCATATGTCCATATGTGAATTCGCAAATACTTGCAGACGATACAGGTGAAAATATCTTATTAGCATGATATGAAGCTGCTCTTTGTGACCGCGTTGCTTTTTAGCTTCAGGCCTAAGTTGTTGATAACAAGAACGTGATGCTCATTTTGTGTGAATGTCAAAAATGTATTATTGGCAATTAAGGACTTGTTTACAATGCATGTTCCCATTTTTTTGCTCTTATCTGACCTGTATCATATTTTTTTATGTCAATGTGAACAGTGTCATTTAGAATTTTTTTTAAATCCGACCCAGGCCTCTTTCGTATGTGGAATCAAATCAGATATGCATTGAATGAAACTGCAGTCCGAACGCTCCGCTTGCGTTCATCGGACCAATACACCATCAAACAGCGATAAACGTCATAATTCTTTGGCAAAATAAACGGTGGCAAAATAAATAGCTGACAAATGAGCGGAAAATAGGCGAAAATAATGTTGGAACTCACGTCAATGATCCAACACTCCTGTCTACGACTGCTTGGCCACGTGCTCTTTGGATTAAAAATCGAGGAGCAAACTGCAAGAGTCAAATTGCTTGCGCTCTTCCTTCTGAATGTTCAATGCACAATAATTCCGTTCAGAAATATTGACTTTGATTGCACAAAATCCTTAAAATTGCCACAAATGTGCTAGGACTGAGACCTATTCGAACTTAAAGTTAAAGTACCAATGATTGTCATACACACACTAGGTGTAATGAAATTTGTCTGCTGCATTTGACCCATCCCCTTGTTCACCCCCTGGGAGGTAAGGGGAGCAGTGAGCAGCAGCGGTGGCCGCGCCCGGGAATCATTTTGGTGATTTAACCCCCAATTCCAAGCCTTGATGCTGAGTGCCAAGCAGGGAGGTAATGGGTTCCATTTTTATAATCTTTGGTATGACTCGGCCGGGGTTTAAACTCACGACCTACCGATCTCAGGGCAGACACTCTAACCACAAGGCCACTGAGCAGGTCTTGTTTCTGACTGCTGCCATGCAAACTGACGCCATATTTACTTCCATAAACTCTGCAGCATGTGTGACGTCATGACATCATGTTTGCATGTAGGTCAGATTAAGTTCACATTAGACATCACACATTATTTTTTTGTAATGTGTACGGTTACAAGGGCTATGAATCTTTGGGCACCGGATGATTCGATTCGATTCAGAATCGATTCAAAATCAATACTTTTTAATAGAGATTCGGCCGATAAATGCTTTAAAATGTAATATCGGAAATTATCGGTACCGTTTTAAAAAAAATTATTGGTATAGTATTATTATTTAAAAAAAATAAATAAATCAACATAAAAAACACAAGATACACTTACAATTAGTGCACCAACCCAAAAAACCTCCCTCCCCCATTTACACTCATTCACACAAAAGGGTTGTTTCTTTCTGTTATTAATATTCTGGTTCCTACATTATATATCAATATATATCAATACAGTCTGCAAGGGATACAGTCCGTAAGCACACATGATTGTGCGTGCTGCTGGTCCACTAATAGTACTAACCTTTAACAGTTAATTTTACTAATTTTCATTAATTACTAGTTTCTATGTAACTGTTTTTATATTGTTTTACTTTCTTTTTTATTCAAGAAAATGTTTTTAATTTATTTATCTTATTTTATTTTATTAATTTTAAAAAAAATGACCTTATCTTCACCACACATGGTTGTCCAAATTAGGCATAATAATGTGTTAATTACATGACTGTATATATCGGTATCGGTTGATATCGGTATCGGTTGATATCGGTATCGGTAATTAAAGAGTTGGACAATTTTGAAATATCGGATATCGGCAAATAGCCATTATGGGACATCCCTACTTTTTAATAACATTAGGTGCCAGTTCTATAATTCACTACAGTCCTCCATAAAATATATAAACAGCGGTGATACATTTCTATGTGACTTAAAAGAAAACTGGTTTTGTTAAAAAATTCCTACCAAAACATTTAATAAAGTCAAATACAAATAATGCAACAAGTATCCCAGACTTGTCTAAAGTAAATATATACAGCAGATATGATCATCTAAAGCAGGGGTGTCAAACTCAAATATAAAGTGGGCCAAAATTTAAAACTGAACAAAGCCGCGGGCCAAGGTTGAACAAATTAACCTTTTAATAGGGACCCAAACAAGTTTTACATTGAATATATATTAACATGTGTGAATGTGAATGCACAGACCTATGTTAACATACTGTACGTGTATAGGAATAATCATGTGAACATTATGTATATATCTGAATGGACATAATGACATTTACATTATGTCAGTGGCGTGCGGTGAGGTTAATGTCTGGTGAGGCACTGCATCATCACAGTCAGATTTACAAACATATGAACCCTAAATAGTATCTTATTCACCATGTGATTGGCAGCAGTTAACGGGTTATGTTTAAAAGCTCATACCAGCATCTCTTTACACAACTGTAGCACACAAAAAAGCACATTTACCGTAATAAAAAAAACATTATTATGGTCTTACCTTTCTTGCTGGACATCCACACAGCCAGCCTTTGCGTACACACGCCGTTTGAAAAGAACGGGTCTTCTGTCCCGAAGTCAAAAGCAAACCTTTTAGCTCCGGCGTTGGTCTACCTTTAATTATTACCTCCTGCTTCGATTGAAGGTCCAGTTTAGAAAACTGTTTTATTTTACATATGTAATCCTCCATGTTTTTAATAAAAGTCCAGGCGAGAGGAAATAAACAATCGCTGCACTAATTGATTTGCAAACGTTTTTTTTTTTTTTTTCTTCTGCGGCCGAAGAATGATCTCTGGGATCACTACCGCCCTCTACCACCAGGAGGCCGGATTACTGCGAGCTTCAACCAGTACGTCTTTTGCAGCAGATTTATGAATGCTCAGCACAAGAAATACGTTACACACATACAGTTTTTGACAAAATACACTGTACATTATATACCTCAGCTAACTAAACTATGCCATAGTTAAGTTAGCTGATATAATTCATATAGCAATACAGTCTCACTGCACAGCAGCTCAGCAGTTAGCCGAGTCATTGTGCACAATCCATGTTGAGGCACAAATCAGCGACGTGCCTCAACTGGCTGCTGATCACCGCACCGTCTCTTCTCAGTATTTGAACAGCAAATGTGAAAATAAAAATAAAAATAATCTAAAACTGGTGAAGTTAAATGGAAAATAACTTTAGTATAATCACTGGATACATATAACAATTTAATATATATATTTTTCTTTTTACATTTTTTTTCTTTCCATGATGGCACGCCACTGCATTATGTGTATACAGTATGACAGCAAAAACTGATGTTTACATTATGTGTGCATGTGAATAGACATATTAATGTTAATGTCTGTATGTGAATCGACATACCTAATCATGTTGGCAAGTGTGCATGCAAATACACAGACTAATGGCAACATTATGTGAATTGACAAACTGACATTTGTTTTATTTGTACAGTATATGTGAATGGAAGGACTGATACTTGTGAACAATTGAAAAGATAGACTGACATGCATATATGTAAACGGACAAACAGATGTTGATGTGTACGTGTGCATGTGTGCGTGTGTGTGAATGTTGCTGTTCTAACTGTATTTTACTGCAGAGTTTTTCAAACTTTTTTGAGCCAAAGCACATTTTTTAAGTTGAAAAAATCCGGAGGCACACCACCAGCAGAAATCATTAAAAAAACGAAACTCAGTTATCAGTAAAAAGTCGTTGTTGCAATTGTTGGATATGACTTTAAACCATAACCAACCATGTATCAATGTAGCTTTGTCTCAAAGTAGATGTACTGTCACGACCTGTCACATCACGCCGTGACATATTTTTAGTTTTTTGCTGTTTTCCTGTGTGTAGTGTTTTAGTTCTTGTCTTGCGCTCCTATTTTGGTGGCTTTTTCTCTTTTTTTGGTATTTTCCTGTAGCAGTTTCATGCCTTCCTTGAGCGCTATTTCCCACATCTACTTTTTTTTAGCAATCAATAATATTTCAGTTGTTTTTATCCTTCTTTGTGGGGACATTGTTGATTGTCCTGTCATGTTCGAATGTACTTTGTGGACGCCGTCTTTTATCCACAGTAAGTCTTTGCTGTGGTCCAGCATTCTGTTTTTGTTTACTTAGTAGCCAGTTCAGTTTTAGTTTAGTTCTGCTTTGCCATCCCTAAGCTTTAATGCCTTTTCTTAGGGGCACTTACCTTTTGTTTGTTTTTGGTTTAAGCATTAGATACCTTTTTACCTGCAAGCTGCCTCCTGCTGTTTCCAACATCTACAAAGCAATTAGCTAACGGCTGTCACCTACTGATGTGGAAGAGTATTACACGGTTACTCTGCCGAGCTCTAGACAGCACCGACACTCAACAACAACACATAATTTGCAGACTATAATTACTGGTTTCGCCAAAAATATCTTTAACCCAAATAAGTGGAACTCGATATTCTCCCAAGGCACACCAGACTGTATCTCAGCAGCACAGTGGTTGAAAAACACTGTTTTACTGTATGTGAGATTGCCTGTATTACTGTATGTATTGTATGTAACAAGGCCAGGAGGGATACAGATCTTTATCTGCTGGTACACAAAGTATCGAGCAAATTCTTGAGAGACAAGGCTCCAAGGCTTGAACAGCTTTGTGTTCAACAGCTGCGTACATATGGACAATAAAATGACGGGTGGAATAGCATAGATACGAGCACCAATGAAAGAAAATTATGATAGAAAGGAGACAAATATATAAAAAAAGGTGTTGCCTGGGTAACCACAACCTTGAATGCCCAACTATGCTGGAAAAACATTTTTGAGGCACTGTGTGGATGAGATTAGTCATGATAAAGTGCAACAGGAAAATCCAACCAGTTGAATAAAAAAGTGGAAGTAGTGATGAAATACCCCATAAAATGTGCAGTTCAACAAGAAAAACAATGTTTGAATAATAACAATGTCACAGCATGCCAGTATGATGGATGGTCAAAATTATTTCAGCAAACAATACAGCCTATTTCTCCTTGATACTTTCTTATTGATTATTTATTAAAGTGGAAACTGCTTAAGTCGGTCCTGTTTACTATATGTCGGCAATTTATTGGTAGTTGTGGTTTTGGTTACTTCGACATAAGCAAGTCAGGCGGTCCACGGGGGTGTTGACATAAACAAGTTCCTTTGAACCAGCGATTTAACACTCATATGAATTAATCAAATACAATTGCAAACATTTGAAATATGTTTTCCCTCTCCTCCAAAAAAAGGGGTCAGAAGATGAGCTGAACAACCCTTTAAAACAACTTCTTGTACCTACTTGTGCATTAGATCAGCTCCATTCATAAAATGGTGTTAGTAAGATCTAGCGATATATTGCATCAGATTGCATTAAAGGGATACAAATAAATATCTAATAGAAACGCTGTGCACGCTTGCATATCCCACAAATAAAACAATCAGCCATAATGAGACCTCAAGAGAGGCAAACAAATGTGCGATTTTTTTTTTTTTTTTAAATAATTCAATAACATGTTGACAATAATATGATGTAGTTTGAAGATGAGTGAAATTAGCAGTGCGGATCCAAGATGAACGAGATCAATACAAATGCATCTCACCGATACAATGATTTGTGTCACGGTCGTACATGGCAGCTGTCGGCGTGACCCCGGTATGCAGAGAAAGGTATTGCGATGTGCAGGTGAAATGCCCTTTATCAGGAACAAGCCGGGCAAAATAAAGCATGTGGAAGACAAAAAAAAGCATATACAAACAAGACAGCCACATCTGACACAAAGCGCTGGGAGATAAACCTGCCTGATATGCAAATTAGGGACAGATGAGTCACCTGATTGCCAACCAGGAACAGGTAAAGAAAACAGTTCTCATCAAGGGGCAGAGTAACCGGGGGATAATGATAATGATAATCTTTAAGGGATAATGACAATTTAAATTTAGCATATTTCCTGACAACTGAATATTATATATTATATGAACTATAATAGTCCTAAATTGATAATTATTATAGAATTACCACAGATCACTAAATAGGAACTTTGGAGTGTCCTTTTTTTCTTTTCTTTTTTTTACAGCAGTATAGAAAAAAGAAGGATGTATAACTTGCAAATGACATTTGTGGCATCCTGCTATCGGCTGATGATCAAAATCAAGCCTGGGTAAAAAATATTTATTGAATTAGTTAAGGTGTCACGATCCAACATTACAGGTTTGGTCTCTAATTCTTTTCCTGTGTTTCCACCATTTTATTACACAAGGCTATTTCCTATTTGAGACTCTTATTTTGTTAGTTCCTGTTTGCGGTATGTTTTCCATTCCCCACCTTCCCCTGATTGGCAATCAGGATGTTTTATATGCTAGTCCTGTCCTCTGGATTAGGGGATCTTAAACATTTTGACCTCGGGGCTCAACTTTTCCCCTACAGAGGGCCCACTGAAATATTAACACTGAATTAGTCATCTTACTCTTGATTTTAATACTATTAAATCATTACCGGTATATCTAACCTACTTACAGTTTAACCTTGTCAAACGATATAAAAGTGTGTCTTAATCATAAAGATCCTTAGCAAGGCTTAGGTCAGGCTAATTACAAAAATAAATAGTAGTCAAATCGACTGCAAAAGTAAATACATTTACATACAATTAAGCACTGCTAAAATAATGACATTCTAACTAAATTGATAATAATAAAAATAATAATATTTTAAATGTTTCTTGAATAAACTGTGCAAAGGAAATTACAGCTTCACCACTTTAGTCATAAATTTTGCTCTCCAGAATTGTCTCTATGATTTTAGCTTGAGACTCTTTTTGTCTGTTAAATATAGTCATTACTGCCACAAGTGGTGGAAAAGTGTATCACAACTGAGTACTGCTTCGGCCCATACAGAACACAACTGAGAAACAGATAATTTTTTGGTGGCCCTCTAGAGGGCGCTTGCAGCCCAACAATGGGGCCTGGCCCTCTGGTTAAGAAACACTGCTCTGGATGATCGCTTGACTTATTCGCGCCAATCTTGCTTTCCCTAAATGTTTTGTCATTAAAAGTGCGTAGCTTTCCCTTATGCTTCACGTGACTTTCCCTGTTGCACTATTTCTTTGTTTTTGTTGGTAAAATACATTTCTGCCATCTCTGCATCCTGGGGTTCTAGACCAACACAGCCGTAACATATGAATGCGTATCTTTAAAATTTTGCAGTCTCGATTCACAGGGCATGATATTGATTCTCCCACCACCTATATCACACTGTGCTAACCTTAGCTTCCAAAAAAAAAGGCGACCGTTGCGAAACAAAATAAACTAAAAGACTTATTAGCATTACGGCCTGATTCTCCGCTGGCCATGAAGCTACAGTAATGGAGGCCATGGCAATTTTTGCTTGCAAAGATTTACGCTCGCACAACCACACTATGTTATGATCACACGACAAAAAGCGTAATTTTTACCTATCAGGCAACCTCAGAAGTATTTAAGTTGATGGGAGGGCACACCCTCAGCCAGGCTTGACAGGAAATGCCCACATTCTAGGTTTGCTCCAGCCAGAGTGCGCATCTTAAATGAAGGCGTGCAGGGACAAACTTACGTTGACGTTCGTGGGAGAATAAAAAAAAACGTATAGGTACAGAATAGGTAAATACTTTTTTTTAAGAAGTCTTCCTCAAATTTCACACATGTGCTTGTGAGTACCCTGAAAGTGTGCACCAATGGCATTCTTAGCTGCAGGGCACAAGCACAAACTGAGAAGCTGTGTCAAGTGACAGGAAGTCATGCCTCAACATTTTCTGCGGGGAATAATATACAAGCGCTCCTTGTCACGTACGCACCCCCATAAATTATTTACGTTGTAAAAAAAGAAAAGGAGCACTCGTTGTGTGTGTCGCTACACTCCTGGTAGGCGAGCTTGTCCACCAATTTAATAAGCAAGATGCCCATACATTGCAGTTTAATCGATGTCCTCTGCACACTGTTCAGGTAATTGCACTACTTGACAACACCAACATTTTTCAAGCTACCTCACCAAGAAAGACAGCTATACAGTCGTGGTCAAAAGTTACACTTGTAAAGAACATAATGTTATGGCTGTCTTGAGTTTCCAATAATTTGTACAACTCGTATTTTTTTTGTGATAGAGTGATTGGAGCACATACTTGTTTGTCACAAAAAACATTCATGAAGTTTGGTTCTTTTATGAATTTTTTATGGGTCCACTGAAAATGTGACTAAATCTGCTGGGTCAAAAGTATACATACAGCATTCAGCTAAATTTGTTGGTTTTCTGACATGGACTTGTTTCTTCAGCATTGTCCACACGTTTAAGTCAGGACTTTGGAAAGGCCATTCTAAAACCTTAATTCAAGCCTGATTTAGCCATTCCTTTACCACTTTTGGCGTGAGTTTGAGGTCATTGTCCTGTTGGAACACCCAACTGTGCCCAAGACCCAACCTCCGGGCTGATGATTTTAGGTTGTCCTGAAGAAGTTGGAGGTAATCCACATTTTTCATTGTCCCATTTACTCTCTGTAAAACACCACTTCTATTGGCAGCAAAACAGGCCCAGAGCATAATGCTACCACCACCATACACCAATTTTGTCAAGAGGAGTGGTCAAAAATTCAACCAGAAGCTTGTGGATGGCTACCAAAAGCGCCTTATTGCAGGGAAACTTGCCAAGGGAAATGTAACCAAATATTAACATTGCTGTATGTATACTTTTGACCCAGCAGATTTGGTCACATTTTCAGTAGACCCATAATAAATTCATAAAAGAACCAAACTTCATGAATGTTTTTTGTGACCAACAAGTATGTGTTCCAATCACTCTATCACAAAAAAATACAAGTTGTAGAAATGATAGGAAACTCAAGACAGCCATGACATTATGTTCTTTACAGGTGTATGTAAACTTTTGACCACGACTGTATGTATTTACTTTCTTGATTCATAACACTAGTTGCTGTATTTAAACGGGACAGTGGCCCAGACGCCAATTGTGCACTGCCAATGTAGTTATACACACATTAGAATAAAACTACGGTAGTTTGTTTGTTTACATGACCATTGTAGTATATTATTCAACATTTGAAAAAAAAGATGCTTATTTTCAGCTAAAAAACAATAACACAAAGTAAGGTTAGTGTGACATTTAGTTATTGATACATTCATGGAGTGCAGGTCTTGTTGTGGATTTAGTTTTTGAGATGCTCTGCGATAACCTTAATAAAAGTGGTTTCAAGACAACTTTAAATATGCATGATACTTTAAACTTAATATTTTAGTCAACACAATTTACTGTAATTTTAATCAACTAAAATGTTAAGGAATTCAGTCCACTAAATTCAAAAACAATTTCCCTTTTGGATCATTAAAGTTTGTCTAAGTCTAAGTCTAAAAACTGGACTAAAACTAAATCATTTAGATGACTAAAATATGACTAGAACTAAAATACATTTCCGTCAAAAGGCTATGTAAAGCGACTTTGGGTACTTAGAAAAGCGCTATATAAATCCCAGGTATTATTATTATTATTATTATTATGACTAAAACTTAATTAAAACCTGCTGTCAAAATGAACACTGGACTATAGTATGGCAATGTTCTTGCATTCTAGCACTAGTGTGATCTTAAGTATGCTGGAACAGTTCACAGTTTTAAAGGGAATTTAAAGCACCCTGGGCATCTCTATAATTTCAAGACCGATGTTAAAACGCAATCGATGCTTGTCTGCGATGATGAACGAGATTATCATCAAATAAAAATGTTATAGCTTGAGCCCCTTTAATAATAATTTTGCAAAGATATTGTTGAAGAACCTCACCCTTGCTTGGCCTCTACTGCTCCACTTTATATATTTTTTGAAGTAAGAAGGTCAAATCAGGGTGATGTATATATTTACAGTACAGGTTTTTTTCTCCATTCAGTTTTGCTTCTCATCACTGTCCTTCATCCCTTACCCTATCATCTTCATGCATGCTGCATACTGACACGTCTTCAAAAATAGTCTTTATTTTAAACTCTAAACAGCTCAGAGCTTTTTTCACATTGGGGAAAACATTTTGCCTACCAACTAATCAAATGATTTAGATTGTAAAATTTAGACTTTATCTGCAATTTAGACTCCTGTCTATAGATAATTGAATGGAATTATATTGTTCCTGTGTGATGTGTTTTTCATCCAATATTTGCTTATTACATTCCATAATTTAATTCCACATACTGATATGCTAAAGGTTTTAAGTGTTGTATGTGCATATAAATGTTTCAAGTTGAATTATTCCCTAAAGTTATATTTCTCCTCTTTTGCTGAGAATTATTGCACATTCTTGAGTAGCAGATTATAGTTTCCTTCGTGCATAATTTTAGCTGTTTGAAAATGCACCAAATCATTGAATTTCAATATTTTTGATTTAACAAACAAGTGGTAACTGACCTTTGTTTTGTAACACAGTTAATGAGTGAAGTGTACTTTTGTTGTTATTTCCCCACATTTTTACAGAAATAACTCAGATATGGTAAAACTAGCGAGCAGTAGAGAATATGTAGTGATTTTTGGTCTATAACATATTTTGCATTATTCATTATTGAAGTATTTCTTGCCAAGCTATGTTGTTAATTTTCTATATGGGATTTCCAGTCCATTTTATCATCTGCTATTGTACCTAGACATTTGATCTTGGATGCAAGATTCAAAGATAGTGTGTTTTTTTTCAACCCATCTCTTTAACATATTCATGTCTTCTGTCTACAAAATGTCGTCGTGTTGTCTGCAGATAAAACTGACTTTAAATCCTTTGTAACTTCACAAATGTCATTCATATAGGGATTGAAAACATTTGGTGTCAGTATTACAGTTTTTCCCATTTGCATACACACAATTTTACTAACTGTGTGTCTTTTTTCAAAAGTATTTACACACTTTTCCAAACACCACATTCAATTTTCTTAATTCCTAGATTATTTGCAAAATGACACACTTGGGTCAAAACATATGCCCATTCATCAAAATAAAGCAAGCATTCGTAAAAATGCAGTTTTATTGTCATCTCACTCACGCAGACTTGACCAATGATAAGACTCTATTGGAGTGAGTTACCCAGAACAGTGATAAATACTAAACACATTTGTTAAAACCCCTATTTTATTATAAGAAATCACATGTTTGGGGCATTTTGCCCGACCTTTTTAGCATATGTGATGAATGATTACTGTAACTTGACAAAATATATTGGCTAATCCACAGCAATCGTCATTGTTTACTTTGAAGTGGGCCTATATGTATAAGGACTAGAGATAAGCAGACAGGCAATTATTTCATCCGCAACCGCATCACAAAAGTCGTCATCCACCCACCATCCACCCGAACTAACATTTTATCAAAACCACAACCGCCCGCCACCCACCCGTTGTTATATATCTAATATAGACGATGCAAGGCATTCCTGTTAAAGAAAGGAGACTGATCCAATGCAGCAGAGACATTCAATGCGTGCCACGCATTAATATCTCTTGGCCACGCATTAGAGGCTAAGAGATATTAATGCGTGATAATATTATTTATCATTATTATAATATTATTGTCATTTCCATTAAGAAAGTGTTGACTATTATTGTTATTTTTTCCCCTGGTCTTTAGTATTCCCTTTTTTAGTTTGTCGCGTACCACGTTTGCAGCCGGCGTTGCAATCTTTTTATTTTTTTCTTCTTCTGCTGTTGTGTTGTGTTGTGGCGTGCTGTGTCACGCCAAATTTCTTCCCCCTACAAAAACCTTTCCCCCCCCATTTACTTCCGTGGTCATGTTTCCTCTTACGTCATTGACAGCGATCGATAGCACTTCGGCTTTGACGGCCCGTCGCTGGAAGGATACTTCGTCTTTGACAGCTGCTGGAATCTGAAGAAATCGATTATTGTTTTTTTTGTACAGGCGCGAAACAGGACAGTCGCGTGCGGGTTAAGGACCCCCGGCAACTTTGTGACTTTATTGGACGCAGCCCCGGAAGTAAATGGGGGGGGGGGAAGGCTTTTGTAGGGAGGAATACATTTGGCGTGACAGCTGCAGCAGTGCCTGATGAATAATTGCCTGTTTCAAAGAGTGCTGCTCGTTTTGGGTAACAACATTTAACTATGTATTTTTTTTTTCTGAATTGGTTCAACTGCCACCCGCCCGAATCTATTTAAAATCTATTTTTTTCGTCATGCATCCGCCCGACCCGCGGATTATCCGCGGACTCCGCGGCTGTGTCCGCAAACCGCGCATCTCTAATAAGGACCTAAAGAGAAAGTAAAAATATCCTGTAATCTTTTCAAGAACTGCTCAACAATGATGCTGCAAACTGCCAATATTTATTTTGACCACAGTCAGGTAAAGTAATATATCACAGTAGTCAACAATGACATGCAAATAAAAATCTGAGACAAATAAAAAGGTTTGAAAAAAAATCTGGAGATAAATAAAAATGACAGCATAGAGTATAGGCTACATGTGCAGACTTAGGTAACAGCAAGGTTTAAAAAAAAATCTGGAAACAAAGATGTCAATCAATCAATCAATCAATGTTTATTTATATAGCCCTAAATCACAAGTGTCTCAAAGGGCTGATGTGTGTATCACAATCCTAGTGTGTGTGTAAAGTGTGAAAATGGGTGTATCACAATCGTTATTTGTGTGCAAGATGTGAAGATGTGTGTATCACAATCCTTACATGTATGCAAGATGGGAAGGTGTGTATAAAGCATTGTGTGTAATATTTCGCAAAAACTATGAAATTGAGTCTATGCCTAATATTAGGCAAATCTGCACAGTGGTTTTGTTTACTGTGTGTAGACTTTGTTAACTGTGTGAAAATTAAAAATTTAGTGTGTAAGCAATTGAAAAAAACTGTAATCCCTGGAGTATGTATTGAGCGCTGTAGACGTGTGTTCGCCTACCTTAACGTATTGCTTCTTGTTGGTTAAGTGGCTTCTTACCTTGTTCAAAGATCAACCCTCTGATAATTTTTTTAATTGAGATGTTATGATTAATTGTGTGAGATGATTGTGTAAAGTCCATACACACTGTTGCTTCACACTGTTTACGATCTAAACACATTGGTCATTTCCTCTGCTATTTCAATTAATACCATTAATGTAGAGATGCAAATTAAAGATAAAAAAAGACATTTCATAGTCACTGTCAATGCTTATCAGACTTTTAAAGTGTTTGTTTAAGATGACTTTAATATTCAATGCACGATATGCTGTAATTTTGGACTGCAATTACCACTAAATTTGATACACACTCATTTTTTTCCACAACTGTATGTATTTGTTTTAACTAATGAACCATTGCATCTACATCAAAAGGGTACACGTGTTCAAACGTGCACCCCCACAGTGTTGCCTGTGCCTTTATTTTTCTGACTAATATATCACCCAGTGGCGGCATTAATAAACCCCAAAGTTTGACTGAGTCGATGACTTGAAATTTGCTTAATGCACTTTTGCAGGCGCACTTAGCAACTAATTGCCCGTAAGTCATTGACAATTAGTCTTATCTTTGTGTGGCTGCTCTTTCAGCGGCGGTGTTCGGAGTGATTTATATGAAAAACGTGTGTAAAAAACACTTTAATTGTGTACTGCATGTGATCTACTGTGCTCTCATTATGCTCAAAGTCTTTCCACCTCTGTCTCCAAACGTTTCATTGCCACATTCATGCCTTCAAGCAAGAATGCAGAACACCTCGTCGCTATGTGAAATTCTCATATGTTTGGATCAACATCAAAATCATACGACAATCACACCGGAGACCAATATGACACCGCCTTAAAATCTACCTTTTGTTGAAGCTCCGAGCTGTCTGTAACGTGATATATGGCTCTTGTGTTGGGACACGTTTTATGTTGACATTTGGACATTGATTTGTTTTAGATGTTTTCCTCGTGGAGTGAATAAAGATCCTCGCCAATGAAACTGAGACAGTTCTGCTTGCAATAATAATCTTCGCAAAGTCACCTTGCCCAGGCGAGCTATAAATACACAGCAGAAAACAGCCTTTGTTGACGGATTGTCAGGTAACGCACAAACTGCATTGAAGATGACAAAGTACACATAATTATCGACATTTATGCACAGCGCCCCCACACACATTCATACACACTAAAACCAACCCAACGTAGGTGGAGATATGCTCGGCACATAAATATGGTACACAATTTTGTGTGTATTCAAATGTGTTAATGCATGGTAATTTGTTGTATAATAAAATTCAACAGTGGAGTGAAACTGATAACTATGCAGTCCAGTTTTTATATCTTGATTTCTTGGACTTTGTAGTCTCATTTGCAAGTGTTACGTATGTAAGAGACTTTACACGCATTTGCAATTCCACGACATTTAATGGCATTAAGGGTATAGGTTTCGGTGTGTTGCCTATTCAGGAAGTAGTATTTGCCATGAAGCTGAATGTGCCAGTCTTTTATTTTGTTGCGACCTAAAAAGTGTTTATACTGTATGTTTGTTTTTTTTTACAAACCAGATGTTTGATTGTAACCTACATCGGAGTTATAGTTGTCATGACCAATTTTGGAGGTGTTGAAATCACCATGTAAATGTATATGACAAATCCAATGTAAAATTGCATCCAGCCAGCCGCTACCGTATTTTGAAAAGTATAGCCCTACTCGTTTTCTATCAGGCATACTTGCTTTGACATTACCAAGAGGCAGTCTGATTGAGTGCTGCTTGAGTGCTTGTTTGCCCGCCGAGTCTGCAAACGGACGTGACGTCACATGCAACAACAATATCGAAATATGGTAACCTTTGATTTCACATGACTCGAAACCGATGGAATTCCGTCGGTGCCTATAAGTAAGTACCGAATCCGGTACCCATCCCCACATATATTTTCTCTATTATTTTTTATGAATATAAAATATAATTATTGCCTGCTTATCCAAACACTATATAAATATTATATAAGCCAACACATTTTGTGGGTGATTTCTTTTTTTAGGGTGGGTGTCAAATATAAATATAACGTCAAATACATAAATACATTTCTAAAAAAAAAGAATACTTCTTTTTTAAATTATTTTTTTACATAATTTAAAAAAAAATTATTTTATAAATATAAATTCCAAAAAATATATACTGTAAATAAGTATATTAATAAATTAATTCCAAATTCCACAATTATTATTATTATTATTTTTTTAAACAACAGAAAAAAGGTTTAATTGTAAATTTATGTTTTCTTTTCAATGTGACCTCAATCATCCTTAAAATAATAATAATAATAGTACAAAAAAATGCTGCAGGCCAATCAAAAAACAAAGCAAAAAACATAACTTGCGGGCTGCTCTTGGCCCCCAGACCCATGGACACCACTGCTTCATTTGAAGTAGTGCAGACCTGATCAAATAGCGTTCCTACAATTGTTTAAAAATAAATAAATAAATTAAATACAAAAATATTTTCGCAATAAAGAAATGGCACGAGGTAAATAAAATGTTGCAACAAATACAGCTGAAAAGATCATAGACACAGCTGGGGATACGAAAAGGGTCAAAGTGGGATATGATTGATTGACTGTGAAAAGGAGTCAGACAGGATACCACAACTGACCCACACCTAACCCTGTGTATACACTTTTTAAACGTACAGCTCCTACTTCTGTAGCTGACTGATGGATAGTTGGCAGGGCTCCAAAAGGTATTCTAAGATATTTAGTAAAGCCTGTTTTATTTGAATTCTTTTATCATTACCTCCCCCAGGGATGTATTTGCTGGGGGTTTGAATGTCTACCTGTCTCGTATAGTTAGCAACATAGATTAAAACAATGCATAACAGACGGTCGCTACCTTTACTCAGTGCTTTTCAGAGTTTTTCCGCACATGTACTGTAGAAGGATTTTTTTACTATTGGGAGATAGGGCGTGTAGTTCATTTCTAGTTATTACTATTTTTTTTATCAAGCATGCATGGTGATGCAATTGCGTGGAATCCTGCACATCATGATACACAATAACAACAAATAAAAACAGGCATAAACTGTAGAGTGTCCCCTTCTCGGCGCCATATCTTTCACATTATTGCAGTGTCACAGCCGCCTTGCACAAAATTTCTTATCTTGCATGATCCGGCCTCTGATGGCAGCACGTTAGGGACTGGGTGACGGAAGCAGGAGCGCAGGAGGAGATGGATCGTCCTCGCACTGAGCCACATGCACTGACATTCACATAAAAGCGATCAATCCAACATCCCTGTTCTGGTCAATGATATTTTAGCGCTGGGGCATGACGTTCCGTGCATAATGATGCCAAAACAACACATGAAGTCATGTATTTTATGCTTTGGATCTATTGAGGATGGGGATGGACTTAAACACCACCAGGTCCAAAATAAGTTGCTTGTGAGACTCCATAACCAGAAACTCATGTTGAGCATTCATGCATAACATTTTAATATCTTGAATGTGCTTATTAACCTGGCGTTAGCCATCCTCCATCTCCCAGCTAATATAGCAGTTAGTGCACTTTGAAAGCGACTGTGAGCCCTTCTCATTTTTCTATTATGTATTACATCCATATATTCCTGACAAGTTATAGCACACCGTGGAACTGAAGTGAAAATAAATTACACTTGAGTCTTATAAGCTTTCAGTATGGGACAGTGGCCTTATTTTTCCATCGCAGCAGGTACAAGACATTAAAACAACATTGAGGACTTGTTGAATTAGGTCTTGATGTTGAGCAACTCAAACATAACGTTGAAACAACATGCTTTTTGACGACATTTAATCAATGTTGGGTTCTGACGTTGATCTGACCATTGAATATTGGTCATTTTCCAACCAATATTCTACAACACAAATACAGCGTTGAAACAACATGCTTTTTGACAACAATTATTCAATGTCAGGTTGGGACATTAAAGACCCAACGATGGACATCAACGTTGTCTCAATTTACAAATACAACTATTTTGCAACATTGTTTCAAAGTCAGTTTTAAAGGACATGTATGTATAATCAACGTTGTATCAATGTCTTCCGCCTGCTGGGATATTTGTCCACCAAACAGCACTATTTTCCCATTAAAAGCATTTAGCATTTGTTTGGTGCCTTAGCTTTGCTTTTTTAAAACATTTTAAACAAAAAACAACAGTGGAGTTTTTAAATGACTAAAATCCCCCAAATATACAATATTTTCCAGACTATAAACTAAGCCTCCTTTTCCCAAGCATTGAACCCTGCGGTTTATACAAAGGTGCGGCTAATCTATGGATTTTTCTTCACTAACGGCTAAATTATGGAATGGATTAAGCAAAGAAATCAGACAATGTACTAAAATGATCCACTTTAGGAAACTGTTCAAACTCAAAGTGTTAGGAAGAAGAATCCTAAAAAATATCTTGAACCTTATTAAAAAGGGGGAACATCTTATTTATCTCGTAAAGGATGAATAAAGACATCAATGTCTATTCTGTTTTATTTGATCAACCATTTTACTGCCTTGTTACAAGCACCGTTTGGAAACAACTAAAGTATGTAAATAAACATTTACAAAATCATTCCATGTAAATATCGGATTTCACAACGTACCAGTATATATCAGTAGATATATGGCAAAATGGCGGCGCATGGGAATGCAGCGGCTATGCTAACGCTCTTGGGAGTGTAGAGCGATTTGGCAAAAAACACCCGTCATTTCTGTCAATTTCATGGCTGGCTCAAAGCGTGAACACTCTGTGATCACATACGACCGACAGACAATTCTGGATGTGGATGGATCGGGTCATTATAGACTGAAAGATGCATGTACGGTGGACCTCCTCGCTAGCATGGGAATACTTCGTGGGCTACATCGAGCGGCCTTTGTAGCAGCGGAGTCAAGTGCTAGCGGTAACCGCCAATGGAGACGACATAAGCGGTGCGAGCAGAAGCAGAAGCGGGGATGCCGAGCTGGGCTAACAACAAAGAGAAAAGCTAACCAAAGAAGCGTGGAGTCTCCGGGTAAGAAGCCATTTAAACTAGAACTAGCCGGCGTCAGGCTGGATAATCCCTGCACACATAGCAATTCTCTTAGAATAAAACACAACTCACATAATGTTTTTTCTTTTGTGACCGTGTCAGAGGCAGACATACATTGTACTGAGGTAGCTAACTATGATGCGTTCAGTTTATCGAAACATCAAGCAAACAATCTGAATATCCCCGTCGTATCAATTCCTAGATATGGTCGAAACTATTTAAAGTGCAATACGCATAATAAACGCAACATTATTAATATTGCTACTTTGGATAATTTCAACAAACAATCCTCAAAACAGCCCACTACCTATAATATGGGCTTTTTAAACATAAGATCATTATCTTCCAAAACGTTATTAGTTAATGAAGTCATTAGAGACAACAAACTTGACGTCGTTGGTCTCGCCGAGACCTGGCTCAAACCAGACGATTTTTTTGCGCTAAATGAGTCTTCTCCTGGCTATACCAATACACATGTTGCCCGACCTCTTAAAAGGGGAGGGGGTGTCGCACTAATATACAATGAAAACTATAATCTTACACCTAACCTAAATAATAAATATAACTCGTTTGAGGTGCTCACTTTGAGGTTTGTCACACCGCTGCCTCTCCACCTGGCTGTTATCTACCGCCCCCCTGGGCCCTATTCGGACTTCATCAGTGAATTCTCAGAGTTTGTTGCTGATCTAGTGACGCACGCCGACAATATAATCATAATGGGGGACTTTAATATCCATATGAATACCCCATCGGACCCTCCATGCGTGGCGCTCCAGACTATAATTGATAGCTGTGGTCTTACACAAATAATAAATGAACCCACGCATCGCAACGGTAATACGATAGATCTAGTGCTTGTCAGGGGTGTCACCACCTCTAAAGTTACGATACTCCCGTACACTAAAGTAATGTCCGATCATTACCTTATAAAATTCGAAGTTCTGACTCATTGTCAACAAACTAATAATAATAATAATAACTACTATAGCAGCCGCAACATTAATGCTGCCACAACGACGACTCTTACTGACCTACTGCCTTCGGTAATGGCACCATTCCCAAATTATGTGGGCTCTATTGATAACCTCACTAACAACTTTAATGACGCCCTGCGCGACACCATTGATATTGTAGCACCGCTAAAGCTAAATAGGGCCCCTAAAAGGCGTACCCCATGGTTTACAGAAGAAACTAAAGCCCAGAAATTATCATGTAGAAAGCTGGAACGCAAATGGCATGCGACTAAACTTGAGGTTTTCCATCAAGCATGGTGTGATAGTTTAATAACTTATAAACGCATGCTTACCTCAGCTAAAGCTAAATATTACTCAAATCTCATCCACCTCAACAAAAATTATCCTAAATTTCTGTTTAGTACAGTAGCATCGCTAACCCAACAAGGGACTCCTCCCAGTAGCTCCACCCACTCAGCAGATGACTTTATGAATTTCTTTAATAAGAAAATTGAAGTCATTAGAAAAGAGATTAAAGACAATGCATCTCAGCTACAATTGGGTTCTATTAACACAAATACGACTGTATATACGACGGATACCGCCCTCCAAAATAGTTTCTCTCTCTTTGATGAAATAACATTGGAGGAATTGTCAAAACGTGTAAATGGGACAAAACAAACAACATGTTTACTTGACCCAATTCCTGGGAAACTTATCAAGGGGCTTTTTGTATTACTAGGTCCATCAGTGTTAAATATTATAAACTTATCACTTTCCTCTGGCACTGTTCCCCTAGCATTCAAAAAAGCGGTTATTCATCCTCTACTCAAAAGACCTAACCTCGATCCTGACCTCATGGTAAACTACCGGCCGGTGTCCCACCTTCCGTTTATCTCGAAAATCCTCGAAAAAATTGTAGCACAGCAGCTAAATGAACACTTAGCGTCTAACAATCTCTGTGAACCTTTTCAGTCCGGTTTCAGGGCAAATCACTCTACGGAGACAGCCCTCGCAAAAATGACTAATGATCTATTGCTAACGATGGATTCTGATGCTTCATCTATGTTGCTGCTTCTTGATCTTAGCGCCGCTTTCGATACTGTTGATCATAATATTTTATTAGAGCGTATCAAAACGCGTATTGGGATGACAGACTTAGCCTTGTCTTGGTTTAACTCTTATCTTACTGACAGGATGCAGTGTGTCTCCCATAACAATGTGACCTCGGACTATGTTAAGGTAACATGCGGAGTTCCCCAGGGTTCGGTTCTTGGCCCTGCACTCTTTAGTATTTACATGCTGCCGCTAGGTGACATCATACGCAAATACGGTGTTAGCTTTCACTGTTATGCGGATGACACCCAACTCTACATGCCCCTAAAGCTGACCAACACGCCGGATTGTAGTCAGCTGGAGGCGTGTCTTAATGAAATTAAACAATGGATGTCCGCTAACTTTTTGCAACTCAACGCTAAGAAAACGGAAATGCTGATTATCGGTCCTGCTCAACACCGACATCTATTTAATAATACCACCTTAACATTTGACAACCAAACAATTAAACAAGGCGACTCGGTAAAGAATCTGGGTATTATCTTCGACCCAACTCTCTCGTTTGAGTCGCACATTAAAAGTGTTACTAAAACGGCCTTCTTTCATCTCCGTAATATCGCTAAAATTCGTCCCATTTTGTCCACAAGCGATGCTGAGATCATTATCCATGCGTTCGTTACATCTCGTCTCGATTACTGTAACGTTTTATTTTCGGGCCTCCCTATGTCTAGCATTAAAAGATTACAGATGGTACAAAATGCGGCTGCTAGACTTTTGACAAAAACAAGAAAGTTTGATCATATTACGCCTATACTGGCTCACTTGCACTGGCTTCCTGTGCACCTAAGATGCGACTTTAACGTTTTACTACTTACGTATAAAATACTACACGGTCAAGCTCCTGCCTATCTTGCCGATTGTATTGTACCATATGTCCCGGCAAGAAATCTGCGTTCAAAGAACTCCGGCTTATTAGTGATTCCCAGAGCTAAAAAAAAGTCTGCGGGCTATAGAGCGTTTTCTATTCGGGCTCCAATACTATGGAATGCCCTCCCGGTAAAAGTTAGAGATGCTACCTCAGTAGAAGCATTTAAAGGCCTACTGAAATGAATTTTTTTTATTTAAACGGGGATAGCAGATCTATTCTATGTGTCATACTTGATCATTTCGCGATATTGCCATATTTTTGCTGAAAGGATTTAGTATAGAACAACGACGATAAAGATTGCAACTTTTGGTATCTGATAAAAAAAAGGCTTGCCCCTACCGGAAGTAGCGTGACGTAGTCAGTTGAACATATACGCAAAGTTCCCTATTGTTTACAATGATGGCCGCATGAAGTGAGAGAGATTCGGACCGAGAAAGCGACAATTTCCCCATTAATTTGAGCGAGGATGAAAGATTTGTGGATGAGTAAAGTGCAAGTGAAGGACTAGTGGGGAGTTGAAGCTATTCAGATAGGGAAGATGCTGTGAGAGACGGGGGTGACCTGATATTCAGCTGGGAATGACTACAACAGTAAATAAACACAAGACATATATATACTCTATTAGCCACAACACAACCAGGCTTATATTTAATATGCCACAAATTAATCCTGCATAAAAACACCTGCGTGTTTGTTACGCTAGCTCCTAGCTCCTCTGCTAGCTCCTAGCTCCATAGAACACGCCAATACAATTCAAACACCTGATCAACACACACAATCACTCAGCCCAAAAGACCGTTCACCTAACCCAAGGTTCATAAAGCTTATATATTTTTAAAAAGTTACGTATGTGACGCGCACATACGGTCAAGCTATCAAATGTTTAGCAGCCAAGGCTGCATACTCACGGTACCTGATATTCAGCTGGGAATGACTAAAACAGTAAATAAACACAAGACATATATTTACTCTATTAGCCACAACACAACCAGGCTTATATTTAATATTTAATATATGATCAACACACACAATCACTCAGCCCAAAAGACCGTTCACCTAACCCAAGGTTCATAAAGCTTATATATTTAAAAAAAGTTACGTACATACGCAAAAAAAAGTTGCGCACATACGGTCAAGCGATCAAATGTTTAGAAGCCAAAGCTGCATACTCACAGTAGCACGTCTGCGTCTTTGTCATCCAAATCAAAGTAATCCTGGTAAGAGTCTGTGTTGTCCCAGTTCTCTACAGGCGTCTGTGTATCGAAGTCAAAAGTCCTCCTGGTTAGAGTCTCTGTTATCCGAGTTCTTCCATCTTGACTGCATCTTTCGGGAATGTAAACAAAGAAGCGCCGGCTGTGTACTGTTGTTGCTGACTACGTTCGAAAAATACGTCCATTTCGCACCGACAACTTTCTTCTTTGCTTGCTCAGCTTCCTTCTCCATAATGCAATGAACATGATTGCAACAGATTCACGAACACAGATGTCCAGAATACTGTGGAATTATGAAATGAAAACAAAGCTTTTTTGTATTGGCTTCAATGTGGAAGGCATACCCGTGTTCGCCGGGCCACGTCACGCGCATACGTCATCCTCAGAGGCGTTTCGAACCGGAAGTTTAGCGGCAAATTTAAAATGTCACTTTATAAGTTAACCCGGCCGTATTGGCATGTGTTATAATGTTAAGATTTCATCATTGATATATAAACTATCAGACTGCGTGGTCGGTAGTAGTGGGTTTCAGTAGGCCTTTAAGTCTCATCTTAAAACTCATTTGTATACTCTAGCCTTTAAATAGACTCCCTTTTTAGACCAGTTGATCTGCCGTTTCTTTTCTTTTCTTTTCTACTCTGCTCCAAACCCGGGGTGGACCGCTAGCCTGTCCATCAGATGGGGACATCTCTACGCTGCTGACTCGTCTCCACTCGGGATGGTTCCTGCTGGCCCCACTATGGACTGGACTTTCGCTGATGTGTTGGACTTTCACAATATTATGTCAGACCCACTCGACATCCATTGCTTTCGGTCTCCCCTAGAGGGGGGGGGGGGGGGGGGGGTTACCCACATATGCGGTCCTCTCCAAGGTTTCTCATAGTCATTCACATTGACGTCCCACTGGGGTGAGTTTTCCTTGCCCGTATGTGGGCTCTGTACCGAGGATGTCGTTGTGGCTTGTACAGCCCTTTGAGACACTTGTGATTTAGGGCTATATAAATAAACATTGATTGATTGATATCTGTGGGTTATAGTCTGTTGCTGTTGATATATGATTTATTTATTTATTTTCTTCTACAATTGAGTAAGTGTGGCTTATATAACGATGCGGCTTATAGTCCAGAAAATAAGGTAATCAATACTTGATATGTGTATTTCAGACAAAAATAGTTTTAAATAATGAACTTGGTTAAAGTGAAACATATATTACTACACACACAAGACATAGCAGTTCGTGGAAAGCTAATACTTTAAGTCCGCAGGACTTCGAGTGTGAGTTTTTTGTTTTATTGCCTTTATGTATAATTTTTTTTACTGTTAAATATTTGTGCATGGATGGAAGCTTTATTGTCATTGCTGTCAAGACATACAACAATATTACAGCAGCAGCTCTGTTAGATAAGAGGATACAATATAATTTGATAAACAATCCTTTATTTCCGCCTTTTTCTTCTGTTTTTCTATGCGCTTGAAGTCATGCACATTTCTTTTATTTTTTTGTCTCCCGTCCAGACCCCGGACATGCATAAGTTGTAAATGAAGGCATTGTCATGTGATTTAATTAACTAATGACACATGACACCTTTTTTATTGGCTGTATAAAAATTATGGAACATGGATTGCCTTTTTTTCTTGTAATTGTGGGACATGGAGTTTTACTAACACTTGTAATGTCATTGAAATCCATGAATTTATATTTGAAAAAGTCCAGGCCGTGGTAGATGTCATACTGTGTTGTCATGGTGATGTAGTGTGTATCCAGTGTCTTCTTTCTGGCTGGATGTGAATAGGATAGAATAGGATAGGTGTTATATATCCCACAATCCGGAGATTATTTGATTGCATCGTGGATTCAAAAGGTCCACAAAAAATAAAGTAAAACACATGAAAACGAGGGAAACAGTACACAACACCAATGACATAAAATACAATACACAGAGCTGATGCGACAAGCTGCCAGTTCAAGGGCACCATTTCTACATACAGCTGCAAAAGTAAAACACAGTGAAAAACCGAAAATGGGCAAATACGATTGCACCATGCTTAGACAAAGAACCAAACATAAACATCTCAATACCCACAAACATGGCGCTCCACACCATGGTTTGCTAGGATGCGGGCAGCACAGTCAGAGACATTAACAGACCTAACAAAGTGACCAAGAAAGTTGACTCCGTCCTAGGCTGCCCACCAGCCCCTGGCCAATGACCGGTCCACGCGAATGAGCGTGACGTGAATTCCTCCAGGGAGACCAAAGTGTCCGAGACAAGCTCATCCTGCCAGGACTCCATGACGCTCCACATCTCCACTGAAACCTCCGGTCTTTCCACGTGGACTCCGGTGTGGGAGAGAGCCCGCAACTGGTCTCTGGTGTAACCAACCAAGCCATGGCCAAAAGCCTCCAAAAATCCCCACAGCACCAAAAAGCAGCGCCCGAACCCAAAGTCAAAAAACACAGGAAGACGAGAGAGAAACATCAAGAAGAGCACAGAGCTCCTGAAGCCAGCAGTGAAAAATTGTATACAGTAATCCGCAGATGAAACTCTGTTTACTTGTTATTGTAACCGTCCTGATGTTACTCGTGATGTTAAGACTTGGGTTTAGTACAAATGTTTTTGAAGCTGTGATGCGTCTGAAGAGTTTGCATGGACAGCTGTCTCAGTCTTGTGTGCTGGTGTGTGTGTGTGTGTGTGTGTGTGTGTGTGTCTATTGAATCATCAATTAAAATTGATCACATTTTTCTGTTATTATGCATGCTCATTCATAGGAGAGTTCAATAAAGCCATCGTTGATGACCACCTCGCTCATCCTTGTTATAGCGTCTAATAGATTGATATGGACCCTACTGTATACAATACATGTATTTTCTTTTCAATAGTCACACAGTAGGGCAGCACGGTGGAACAGGGGTTAGTGCATGTGCCTCACAATATGAAGGTCCTGAGTAGTCCTGGGTTCGATCTTGCGCTCGGGATCTTTCTGTGTGGAGTTTGCATGTTCTCCCTGTGACTGCGTGGGTTCCCTCCGGGTACTCCGGCTTCCTCCCACCTCTAAAGACATGCACCTGGGGATAGGTTGATTGGCAACACTAAATAGGTCCTAGTGTGTGAATGTGAGGGTGAATGTCTATCTGTGTTGGCCCTGCGATGAGGTGGCGACTTGTCCAGGGTGTACCCCGCCTTCTGGCCGAATGCAGCTGAGATAGGCTCCAGCACCCCCGCGACCCCAAAAGGGACAAGCAGTAGAAAATGGATGGATGGATGGTCACACAGTTCAATGACCACGGTCCTCAGAATCAGTGCAACTGTTTAGCACTTTCTACTAAAGCACAATGGAGAATAGGGCCCTCCATGTGCCAACAGTAATGTCGACAACCACTTATGTTTATGTCAGGGTGTTGGCATTAACAGGTTTTCACTACAGTTGATATTTAGGCCGCAGTATTTGGGATGCTGCCTTTTTTATCATTATGATCAATTATTCGCGTACATTTTTTAAACTGTTGTTTAACATTTATTTTTATAATGTGTGGGTGAATTTTGAGACCTTTTAAATATTTGCATGCATACAGCATACTTATTATGGAAAGGCAATGCAAACCATTATAAGGTCCTAAAATTAATTTGTTTGCAATAACATTATCTAATCATTTATTTATCTTCACGCCCTATTTTACACCCTTTTAAAAAGTAAACCTTGTAAAGCTAAAAACTATTTGTGTTGATATACCATATTTTTTGGTCCATAAACTGCAATGGATTATAAAGCGTATTGCCGATGAGCGTGTCTCTTTAGGTCTATTTACATACAAGAGGTGCACCGGATTGTAAGGCGCATTAAAGGGGTCATATTATGATTTAAAACACTTCCTTCTGGTCTACATAACATGTAATGGTGGTTTTTTTTTGGTCAAAATGCTGCATAGATTATGTTTTATAGAACATCTTCAAGCTTCGAACATCTTCTGATCGTCTCCTCAGGATGTGCCGTTTTGTGCCTCCACTTCGAAAGCGCCTTGTCCCTGTCATCATTGTTGTACTGGTAGTTTTTAGCGCTTCCATATCGAGTCGACTGACATATATACATTAGAACTGTATGCTACTTTGTATTACAAATGGCAACATCAGAGGATGAATGCCCCACAACAAGAGGATAGAGAGAAAGCAGCTCATTAACTCGTCAGACGAACAAAGGACAAAGCCCTTTGGGTAAACCTATACCATATATGGATATGCCGATGAATTGAACAGGCGTCATCCTGCAGTCCACACATATGTAACGTGGTCGTGGCATGACGATACCGAGAGTCGTCCTTCCAGGATACGGCGGAACGACAGGAAGCAGCTTGCAAGTAAGAAGAATGATTTATTTGCATAAATCAAACACCTCCAGGCGCGTGCCAGTCCGTCTGCAGCAAGCAGCTGCAATCAATCGCCGGCAATCAACACACCTGAAGCTGATGATTAGATCTGCCTTCTTTAGCCAGCACAACCTGCTATCCGGGGCCAGAACGTAGTGACCTGTCATGTACAGTAAGCCAAACCTATCTATCTCTATGCTCTCTCTGTGTTTTCTTCCCCGCCGTGTTTCACTTGTCTCGTATTTTCCACGTCGTCATCCAGCAGCAATTCCTCCGTTCCTGCGTCACAAGATGTGTGTCTCGTCTCCCCGTATTCCCTCTGGTTCTCTGGCTGCTTCTTGCATCTCGACCTCCCGCTTGAACACGGACCCTACCGCCTCGCTATGCCTGTCTCACGGACCTTTGAGCCTGCCTTTCCCCTCCGGGACTTCCGCCTCTCGCTCAACACTCCCGGTAACACACAACAGTTAATTCACACACATAGTCGCACACCATACACTTTTGGATCTGTCACACTTCATTCCCTTGTTTATTATATTATTTTCTTATTCATATATATATATATATATATATATATATATATATATATATATATATATATATATATATATATATATATATATATATATATATATATATATATATATATATATATATATATATATATATACACATATATATATATATACACACACACACATATATATATATATATATATATATATATATGTATATATATATATATATATATATATATATATATATATATATATATATATATATATATATATATATATATATATATATATATATATATATATATATATATATATATATATATATATATATAAACATAGAGTTAACTATGTCCCTGTTGTCTGTGCCGTCTTTTCCCCCTGTACAAACCATAACAGAAACAATTCAAAACAAACATGCATATAGCACTGGAAGCTAACGGGATAGCTCACAAGGAATGCTAAGGCGAGACTTAGCGCAAGACAAACACAGGGAACCAGAAATCATCGAACGTAACAGTTGCGTTAAGCAAACAAAAGCACCAGGACGACTGAGGCGAAAAGACAGGACTAAAAAGCTTTTTGATTAGTGCCCAGGAACAGTTGAGCGTCCCGAACACTAATCAGAGGCAGGTGACACTAATAAATAACCATGGCAATCAAGGAGACACAAAACAGGGGTGCTGAAACAGAACTAAGCCAACAAGTGACATAAAACATAAACAAACTATGATCCGGGCATCGGATCATAACAACATATCTCTGATGTGTGACTGCCATCGACTGGTCACACTTATCATTACACCATCTACCAAAATAAAATTGCAAGGGTGGTAAGCACGACCAAAATTAATCCGTACATTAGGCGCATCAAGTTATAAGGCACACTGTAGATTTTTCAGAAAATTAAAGGATTTTAAGTGCTAATAGTCTGAAATTTTTTTTTTCTTTTTTTGTTGATATAGGCTAAATAACATCTCTGACTACACTGTACCTGCTCTTTACCTAAAAGTTGTCTATAAAATACATGTGCGTCAACCTTGCGATGTGATGTAAGAGCAGGGAGTCCAACTGGGGAAGTGCTAGTTTTTGACTCTATCAGCTCGCCACACAATCAGCGCTTTGACCCGCCGGCGTGCAGCACAGCGCCTAGAATGGAAATGAACTTGCTGATGAAGTGATGGTGAGCTGGAAAGAGAGTGTGTGAGATACAGTGGTTGTGTGTGTGCTGGAAGGGGCCGACGCCAAAGCCTATAATGCGTCTAGACAATGAGGAAGCACTTTCTGACTCCGTGCTCTCTTCCCAGCTTCCTGTCAGCGTGTGCACTTACTTCTTGAATAGATGGAAGTGTCTCCCATACCTGACAGCAGTTTGAGGGTCAAGGCGTCAACAGAGGACTTTGGTCTACTCAGCATACATACTAATGTGGACCATAGCAGCAGGCTGGGAATTCTTGATCATGTCACAAGACACCCTCCCCGTCTCTGCAGAGCATAAACGGAGAGGACATCGTTATTAGTGCTTTTCATGGGAGAAATCCTGTTTATGAACTGTGATGTCAAAATGGTTCACAGCAGTGGTTCTTTACCACTAGAAAAAAAGGTCTGCTTCTGCTTCCCTACCTAAGTCGGTCCCACTCATGTCGACAACCTGTTCATGTCGACCAGCTCACCAAGTCTCCGTGCACAGCAATTTTTCAAAAAGCAGTTTTTGTAACCTGCACTTTTTAAAGTCCAAAAATGATGTTACGCTATTGAATGGAAACAAGTCAAACACTAGCGCCAGGCGGAAAATGGCCATTTAGACCAGCTTGTACACTGCAAAAAAGAGCTGAGAAAAGCTAAAAAGACTATATTTTAGGGGAAAAAAACTAGTTAAATTATCTGTCCATGCAGCTAATTTTACTTGATACGACGTCTTAAATTAAGAGTTGTATAGCTAGAAATTGGCATGACTTTTAAGCTAGTAATAAGTATTTTATTCTGAAAACAAGCATTTTACATTTTGAAATTCTTAAATTAAGCATCCTTGGTATGTAGCAGAATCTTTAAACAAGATTTTCAACGTAGATTGTGTTTTATTGAGTTGATGGACTTGATTTCTGGCTTAAGCGGGCGGTAGAGTGAATTGATTGATAGGAAAAGCTTGTCTTTGAATTGGCTGACCCTTGTCAACATAACCTAAAGCAGACATTGCTTGCACATTAATTGAGACTTTGGCCATAGACATTAAGAGACACACATCAACATAAACTGTCCATTTCTTCATGGAATGTTAGCAAAAGTGACTGACCATGTACTGTATGTCGACCTCAATTTTAGCAGTGGACTGAGTTTTGATGAGTTGTTGGACTTGTTTTGTCGACTTACACGGGTGGTATAGTGAATGACTTGTAGTAAAATCATGTCCTCAAATTGGCTGACTCCATGCACCGCAATTTTTCAAAAAGCGGTTTTTGTAACCTGCACTTTTTAAAGTCCAAAAATGATGTTACGCTATTGAATGGAAACAAGTCCAACACTAGCGCCAGGCGGAAAATGGCCACTCAGACCAGCTTGTACACTGCAAAAAAGAGCTGACAAAAGCTAAAAAGACTATATTTTAGGGGAAAAAAACTAGTTAAATTATCTGTCCATGCAGCTAATTTTACTTGATACGACGTCTTAAATAAAGAGTTGTATATCTAGAAATTGGCATGACTTTTAAGCTAGAAATACGTATTTTATTCTGAAAACAAGCATTATACATTTTGAAATTCTTAATTTAAGCATCCTTGGTATGTAGCAGAATCTTTAAACAAGATTTTCAACGTAGACTGTGTTTTATTGAGTTGATGGACTTGATTTCTGGCTTAACCCTTGTGTAATGTTCATATTGTTGCTACTCAGCCAGCGTTTGTGGGTCTGATGGACCCATTGCATTTTGTGGCTTTTAATGCCTCACAATCAAACACTTTTATGTTAAAATACTGAACAGATGTTTACCTTATCCCAATAAACATCTGTTCAGTATTTTAACATAAAAGTGTTTGAATGTTAAAATGTCATGTGAGATCATGACAGATAACAACACTTAGTTAGTGCCCTCTTTGAGTCGATTTTGACACAAATGGTCGACCGCTTTTGTCGACATAAAATTTGCAAGCCAAAACTGTCATTTGAAAAATCCTTCCATTTACAGTATATCAAGATGTGTTGTAGTAGCTTCATCGACATCACTAAGTAACGCGGAATGGCAACAGCAACATAACTACTGTCTTGTTACTCAGCATTAAAACGTGCACATAGTGACTTCCTGTTCAGTTCAACGTAAGCTTCAAAACAAAAGCAAGGCAGTATCTTCTCTATGGCTCTCAACGACGGCAAACACGTTCCCCTCCCTCTACTTATCTCTCCTGCTATGCTTCTTTGCCTTGTCTGAATTTTCAAAGAGCCTTTCTTTTTGCACTGTTCTCCGAAATAAAAATAAAAAAATTGATAAACTGGTCTCTCAACTCAATTGACAAGTTCTTCTCAACGAGAAACTCAGATTCAGGCGAACCTGGTTGTCCTGCCGGGACGTTTGCTGCTCGATGACATTGAAGATATCTATCTATTTGAAACTGTGATAAAGTGTGATCTGCTGATTGGATTGAGCGTTGCTCTGGTCTATCGACAAATTGGAAGATGATGACAGCCGTTCAAGGAGCCCAAAGGCAGAGCTGTGGGCACTCAGACTTTGACAATCTCAGAAATAAGTTACAAATTGGATAACATCTCAGAGAATCTTTCCACTCTGCAAGGCAACATATGATTAATTTGAGAGTCAGAATGAACAATGAGAACAGACAAACCAATAGAATGTGTTTGCTCGCCCTAACCAAAACAATCCATATCTACAATTTGTCTCCCTCTGCAAAGGCTTTGGCAAGATCATACTGTAAACACCCCAGCCATTGCAGCAAAATATGCTTCCTCCCCCTTCTTCAAAGAAACCTGGGATGTTCTGGGACGTCTACCTCCATGCTTGTAGACATATACGCACACATACCCCCACCCACATAGAAATTTGTTGTTACTACCCATTCTCCTTAGTTAGTTTCGGTGACGTCAACAACCACCTATGACAACGTCAGTCAGTCTGAGGGGCGTCGACATAAACGTTCTCCACAAGTTAGTTTGTGAAGTGTGTGTGTTTTTGTTGCCTTTGCTATACAGTCCAAACAGGTTTGCTTAAATAGGGCCACCAAAGAGGCTTTTAGGTGGGTGTGAATGCTTGTCTCAATGCATCAGATTGATTGATTAGTGACATCTCCAGGGTGTACCGTGCCTCACAGCCAATGTCAGATTGGATGGTGGACCCTGCTGAGCGCTGTAGATAAAGGATGTGTCCATGGAGCGCGGTCCTAGATCCATCTGCATCAATGGCGCACTGAGAAAAGCTGCTGTTTTTTTTTTGTTTTTTTTAAGCACCGGTGCTTTTCTGTTTTTTTCTGCGCTGAAAAATAGACTCTAAAAAGAATGCGACATAAAGGCCTGCTATGCCCGCTGTGCTCAAGCTTGATAAAAGCTTTATTGCCGAGAGGTCATTTTGCAGCTCGAGCTGTGCCTCTAAAGCTGTCCACTGTCGGAAAAATATTTGTTTAACTAAAGACAGCTCTTTTAGTTTGACCTTATCAACACTGACATGGAAGGATAGTTTAATTAGGCTTCACTGAACACATTAGGTACACATGGATTTAGCCCGTTTGTCAGTATTTTGTTAAATGGACTGTGGCGAGCAGTATATGCTAGTGTAAAATGAGCAATGTGTATATAAATACATTTTTACCTGTAGTACTATATTATGTGTAGTGTAAATACAATAAGGTATTTTTAAGTGTACGCCATAAACAGTATATCAGGCCGATATGAGAAATGGCGTCATACCAACAATTCTGACGTAAAAAATGTGTCACATGTGGGTTTACGCTTGCTGCGCGGTCGTTCTCCCAAGATGCAAAACTGACGGCTCCGGACCAAGACGTGAAGGTAGGAATGATTTATTGAACATAAATCATCCAACTTACAAAAATACAGGAAAAACAACAAAAAGGCAAGCGTGCCTAAAACACGGGAAGCTAAGACTTAGCATAGGCTAGGGAACAAAGAAGCTAACACTTAGCATGGACTTGAAACC
Organism: Entelurus aequoreus; assembly: GCF_033978785.1. Lineage (NCBI taxonomy): Eukaryota > Metazoa > Chordata > Actinopteri > Syngnathiformes > Syngnathidae > Entelurus > Entelurus aequoreus. Next base: position 32,932,536 of record NC_084742.1, on the reverse strand, counting down.
AGTAATACTCACAAAACTTACGCTGACAGGTTGCATGAAGCAAACAATGAAGCCACCCCGAGTGACCGGAAAAGACAGGCTTAAATAGAAGTCTCTGATTAGCAACAGGTGTGCGTCCGGAACACCAGCGGCAGGTAAAAATAATGAGTAACCATAGTGACAAAACAAACAAGGAAGTACAACCAGGAACTAAAGAAGTCCAAAACGAACAGAACATTACTAAACTAAACATGATCCGGATCACGGATCATGACAAAATTGCTCCGATAACCGATAAAAAACATGATACTGGTGGTTTAGGGTGAGAAAATCAAGCGTTCCATTTCCCTGTTTGTGCTGTGAACAGCCTGTCATAAACCTACCCTGATTTTTGCAAACCATTTTTTGTGCCCATATGCTATGCAAACATTCCGCAAGGAGGGAAAACAACATCGCGCTTTAACACGTCGAACCTTATCAGCCACCTAAAACGCCAGCATTGGTGCGCAGGTGTTGTGGAAGCATACGAAGGATCCTGCACTGCTGAAGAAAAAGTATTATGCATCCTTAGTATTTTTAGAAAATTTTATTTTTATAACAACATATCATAAATGGCTTTGGGTTGTGGTGGTTTTGTATATACGATATACACAACTATTATTATATGTATTTTTTTTTGTTCCTTTGTATTTTACTGTTTTTTACTAAATAAATAACTGTTTTGTGTACAGCTGACACAATTGAAGATGTAAATGAATGAATGAATACAAAAACAAACGTTAGGTTGGTCCCTGATTTACGTAAAAAGCCAATTAAATGAATATTTAATCACATATTGTTTTAAATGTTGAATGGTGCATTTAATTGTTTGGAACGTAATGTAATAAAATAAATATCTGAGAAAATCCAGATTAAAAAGTCTTACTGAACCTGATGTAAAAAAAAAAAAAGAAACGACTTATTATTTCGTTAATGTTTACTATTATTATTATTTCATCATTATTATCATCAATGCATCTATTTATAATTATTAATTATATATCACATTTTATTGAATTTATTGAAACATTTAAACTCATCCTTTGACATGTTACAAAAACGACACATAGGTGTATACATTTATTTCCTCATATTATTTACTTCAACATATACGCATCTGATTCTTAAACATTTGCAAGGGTGGGGTGGGAGGGGATTATTTAGTTTTTTCCCGTGGTATTTTAATCTAATTAATCACAGTTCTTAAAAGACTTCATGAGGGGCTTACACCAATAACTGATGTTGTTAATTGGTGTCTAGGCTCTGTATAAAATGTAAAATAGTGCAATTGATTTAAAAAAAAGTTAGGCAGCTCGGTCAACATGTTTGTTTGTGGATTTATGTGAGGGACTGTGATTGACCACAGACTCTATTGACCTGCTGCAGTGTTATGTCTTGCCAAAATAATGCAGCCATTGCGTATCTACTTTGTTGGCTCGCTATGACGCACTGAATAAATCAAGCTGACGGAAACCCTTACACAACAGTTTTGCTACTTTTAGGCATCTGAATCAGTCCATACAAGTGATAAAAATGAACAAAGACAAACACGGTAAGCTGGAAAAGGTGCAGGTCATGATTTGTCGCAATACACTACACAAAACAATTGGACATATGGGATTTTTTCATGTTAATAATATTACAGTAAAACCCTATTAATTCACAGTCCCTTAAATTTGCAACATACGTGGTTGTTGACATAACTGTAACTAGACATAGCTTGCACATTTATTGTGACTTTGGTGTAATGTCAACTTAAACCAGTGCTTCTCAACTATTTTTTGTCGCTCCCCCCTGGGAAGACAAAAACATTTCGTGCCCCCCCCTACCCTGCGGCAACTATAAATAGTAATCCTATTGTATAGTAGCATATAGCATATAGCAATACTCTGCATAATATTGTATCTGTATTAACATTAAAGAAAATTTAAAAAAAACAAAAAAAAAATATAGATCAACTTACAATCAATCAATCAATCAATCAATCAATGTTTATTTATATAGCCCTAAATCACAAGTGTCTCAAAGGGCTGCACAAGCCACAACGACATCCTCGGTACAGAGCCCACATACGGGCAAGGAAAAACTCACCCCAGTGGGACGTCAATGTGAATGACTATGAGAAACCTTGGAGAGGACCGCATATGTGGGTAACCCCCCCCCCCCCCCTCTAGGGGAGACCGAAAGCAATGGATGTCGAGTGGGTCTGACATAATATTGTGAAAGTCCAGTCCACAGCGGATCCAACACATCAGCGAAAGTCCAGTCCATAGTGGGGCCAGCAGGAAACCATCCCGAGCGGAGACGGGTTCAGCAGCGTAGAGATGTCCCCAACCGATGCACAGGCTATTGGTCCACCCCGGGTCCCGACTCTGGACAACCAGCACTTCATCCGTGGCCACCGGACCTGTGCAACTCCCCCTCCATAAGGGAGAGGGGAGCAGAGGAGAAAAGAAAAGAAAAGAAACGGCAGATCAACTGGTCTAAAAAGGGAGTCTATTTAAAGGCTAGAGTATACAAATGAGTTTTAAGATGGGACTTAAATACTTCTACTGAGGTAGCATCTCTAACTGTTACCGGGAGGGCATTCCATAGTATTGGAGCCCGAATAGAAAACGCTCTATAGCCCCAGACTTTTTTTGGGCTCTGGGAATCACTAATAAGCCGGAGTTCTTTGAACGCAAATTTCTTGCCGGGACATATGGTACAATACAATCGGCAAGATAGGCAGGAGCTTGACCGTGTAGTATTTTATACGTAAGTAGTAAAACCTTAAAGTCGCATCTTAAGTGCACAGGAAGCCAGTGCAAGTGAGCCAGTATAGGCGTAATATGATCAAACTTTCTTGTTTTTGTCAAAAGTCTAGCAGCCGCATTTTGTACCAACTGTAATCTTTTAATGCTAGACATAGGGAGGCCCGAAAATAATACGTTACAGTAATCGAGACGAGATGTAACGAACGCATGAATAATGATCTCAGCGTCGCTTGTGGACAAAATGGAACAAATTTTAGCGATATTACGGAGATGAAAGAAGGCCGTTTTAGTAACACTCTTAATGTGTGACTCAAACGAGAGAGTTGGGTCGAAGATAATACCCAGATTCTTTACCGAGTCGCCTTGTGTAATTGTTTGGTTGTCAAATGTTAAGGTGGTATTATTAAATACATGTCGGTGTTGAGCAGGACCGATAATCAGCATTTCCGTTTTCTTAGCGTTGAGTTGCAAAAAGTTAGCGGACATCCATTGTTTAATTTTATTAAGACACGTCTCCAGCTGACTACAATCCGGCGAGTTGGTCAGCTTTAGGGGCATGTCAGCATAACAGTGAAAGCTAACACCGTATTTGCGTATGATGTCACCTAGCAGCAGCATGTAGATACTAAAGAGTGCAGGGCCAAGAACCGAACCCTGGGGGACTCCGCACGTTACCTTAACATAGTCCGAGGTCACATTGTTATGGGAGACACACTGCATCCTGTCAGTAAGATAAGAGTTAAACCAAGACAAGGCTAAGTCTGACATCCCAATACGTGTTTTGATATGCTCTAATAAAATATTATGATCAACAGTATCGAAAGCAGCGCTAAGATCAAGAAGCAGCAACATAGATGACGCATCAGAATCCATCGTTAGCAATAGATCATTAGTCATTTTTGCGATACATAAACAATAACTTTATCAACATTGTTTTTCAAAGTGCATCCATTTCCCTGAATGGCTGAAATCAGAGAAAAATAATCAAAATTGGTCAGCTTAGGTCTTAAAACTGACCAATATTTCATAGAAATGTTGACAAGAGTGACCGACTATGATGTTGAAGTCAATTTAAGTGGATGACTGGGTTTTGATAAGTTGTTGGTCTTGATTGTCGACCTAAACGGGTGATATTGTAGATTGACTAGTAGTCAAACCGTGCTCTAGAAATGGCTGACTCATGTCAACATATGCAGCTGTTGATATAACCGAAAGTAGACCTTTTTTACACATAACTTGCAACTCTGACCAGAGTCATAAAGCGACACACGTCAACATAATCCGTCCGTTTTGGAATATAAATGTTGACAAAAGTGGTCGACCACGTAGGTCGACGTCAGCTTAAGAGGTAGACTGAGTTTTGATTAGTTGATTGACATGATTTTTGGCTTAAAAGGATCGTATAGTGAATTGATTGTTAGATAAATCTTGTCTTTCCTTTGGCTCACCCACGTCAACACAAACGGTTGTCGACATAACCAAAAGTAGACATTGATGGCCACTAGCGTAACAAATCAGAGCTATGTCACTATGTCATTTTGACTTCCATCAAACAGGCATGAAGTCCCACACAGCAGAAGACTGCTATACGGATCCGCCTTCAAGTCGCCCAACCCGCGTTACTGTCACATTCGTTTTGGCTCCGCCTAGAGGATACAGCTCCGCCTCGGAAAATTGTACGGTCAGACAGCTGATCCTGAGCGGACTCGTGTCTGATTCGCATACGCGGACGCGACAAACTAAACCGGCGCGCGCCGCCTAGAGTTATAGGCTCTGCCTACGCGCGCTGAGCCGACCAATGTCTGCACCCGCAGGCGTGGACGCGCCTACTAGCGTGTACGCGCATGAGCCAAGATCTCTGGACTTTCTTTGCTGGAACACGAACGTAAGTATAGATTTATTGATTTATTGCTACATTCACAGTAAAGATCGGCCTTTGTGTTTCCATCATCATTTATGTATGATTGTAATGACGTTGTTTGATATTAGGACTAGCAGTAAAACTTTATATTCTGTAAAAAAAAGCCTTTTATTTCCAGCGCCGCCTCCCAGAATGCTTTGCATGGGGACGTGCGTCTGACGTCACGTATTCAGAAAATTCGAAATGGCTGCACGCGGGAGGTGAGGCCGGAGCGAAGAAAAGTGGAAAAGAGTGTTATTCGTCAAAAAACCCACACAACGACGGTCATTTTTTCGCCGTGCTATTGTAAAATTGTCTTTTATCTGTGTTTTAACTTAGGCTATCTTTTGTTAGATGCTGTGAATGTGTGTAGGTTACATGCTACGATATTCCACATATTTCCAACTGGTTGAAATGAAAGCGTATTACTTTATTGTCAGTGTTGTTTAGGCCCAGGTCGCTATTACTTCGTTATAACAACGTAACGTTAACAGAGTGGAAACAGCCGTTCTTTGCTATTAATATGAGTGTGTATTATTTCTTTCTTTGTTCTTTAGTGGAGCTCAAGATCCTGTTTACTGTGGACTAGCTGTGTGTGACGCCATGTTGTTTTTGTTTCCATTACAAAAAAAAAGGTATGTCTATGTGTTTTTTGGCATAGTTCATTGTAGAAAAAAATATAAAATGAGGTGATGTGAGTGGGAAAAATTGCTGCACATATTAAGGATCCTTTTTCTTGATCTATATTTTTGTTATTTGCTGATGTATATATTTTATATGCTGTTTTTTATTTAATTAATTTATTAGAGACTATTTTATGCTTTATTTACCTTTTTTATTATTATTTTATTTACTATTATTATTATTATTTCCACATGTAAGCATAAATAATTGATCATATTAGTACACTGTTTGATTGCTTTGCTTAATGCATTCCATAATTTAATTCCACATACTGATATACTGAAGGTCTTAAGTGTTGTACGTGCGTACAAATGTTTTAAATTACATTTCTCTCTAAGATGATTTTTCTCCTCTTTTTTTGAGAAGAATTGTTGTATATTCTTGGGTAGCAGGTTATAGTTTGCTTTATTTATAATTTTAGCTGTTTGCAAATTCACTATGTTGTGGAATTTCAGTATCTTTGATTCAATAAATAAAGGATTTGTGTGTTCTCTATATCCAACATTATATATTATTCTAACTGATCTTTTTTGTAACACCGTTAATGAAGTGTACTTTTGTAATTATTTCCCCATATTTCTACACAATAACTCAGATATGTAACACTAGTGAACAGTAGAGCATATGAAGTGATTTTTTGTCTAGAACATGTTTTGCTTTATTCATTATTGACGTGTTTCTTGCTACTTTATGTTGTATATTTTTTACTTGAGATTTCCAGTTCAATTTATCATCAATCATTATACCTAGAAATTTGGTTTCATTTACTCTTTCAATTTCTATTCCGTCTATTTGTATTTGTGTTTGACTTTCTCTTCTACTGTTACCAAATAGCATTATTTTAGTTTTACTGAGATTCAAAGATAGTCTGTTTTTGTCAAACCATCTTTTTGATTTGTAAATTTCTTCTGTTATTATTTGTATTATCTTCTGTGTGTTCTCTCCTGAACAAAACGCTGTTGTATCATCCGCAAATAATACTAACTTTAAATCTTTTGTAACTTTACAAATGTCATTTATCTACACATTGAATAATTTAGGTCCTATATTGATCCCTGAGGTACACCACAGGATATATTTAGCGTTGTAGACGAAACCACCACATTAATATTAAAGATATGGTTAACATTCTTAGTGCTAAAGATATTCCCCTCTCCTTGTATCCCTTCTCCCAGCTCCACCGTCTCGCCGAGTGCCAGCAAGAGTCATGAGTACTTGTCAACTCGACTCCTCAACTGGAGATAACTTTCTAGGTAAAGACTGATCTCCAAAATAATATCTCAGCATCCAGTAACCATGGTTAACAGATCACAACCATTTAATACCAATGTATCTCCCTTAGCACCTCACCATGGGGAAGGATGTATTCATATGCCTTCACCAGCACCTGCATTAAACATGCAGAGAGTTACACAAGGTAGGGACTGATCTCTGTATACACTACACCCATAATTTCAAACCCTACTTTACGATTGAGCTGAAGTTCTGACTATTATGACCTGTACTTTTACCTTTCTTATAGTTCTTACCACCTTGGGGCACCATTCAGGTAAAATCTCAGCTCATCTTACTTGCTAATTTGTATACACTAACACCTGTGCATGCTTTTGTCCACGTTGTTCCTTTGACGATGAATAAATACCCCTTTTCTTTCTTGCTACATTAAGGGTGCCTTTTCATCTGATTAAATTTATAATGAACAGCGACATTGCGGTTGTCCCAAGTGGATGGTATGATGATAGGATGGTTTTCTGGCCCAGCTATAAAAACACCGACATAATTGAAAGGGCAGCTCTAAATGAGGAGCAGCATGAGCCAAACTGGCCAAGATTTGACGTTTCTGTTGTCCGAACTTGTGGTATGCAAATTCATAATCTTCTTGTTTAAAAATAACGTCATAGTTGCTTCTCTTTATGCTTGGAATAACCTATTGTGTCTATGTTCTGACCAGGCCTCTTGTAAGAGAGAGACCTGATTTATCATCATCAATAATAATAATATTCTGTTCAGCTCTACAGCTAATTTGAAACTCATGTTCATTTTAACATATTCAATTTTAGACAACTACAAAGACGCATTAAAAATAATGCAACAATATGGAAAGGGCTGCGACACCTCAGACCTGCAATCTGAGGCAGAGAACGAGGAGCTGCCAGAAAAAAGGAACAGGAAGCCAGTGTAAGTGTGTTCCGTCTTGTTTTTGTCATGTTTCTACAGTAATAGGAAGGTTATTTCCGGTAGCATTCAAAAATAGACCAGAGATGCTTGTACTATATGTATATTTGGCAATTTTGGTATTGCAATAATCCCAATGATATGGTTACCCAACAGCCATCGTCTCGGGGACTCAGATGATAGCGAAGAAGACCCGGGAAATAGTGACCTCACATCTCTGGGGTTGACAAGCCAATTGCACAGGCAGAGTAAGGAATAATCTCTTAACATCGAAAACAACAAAACCACCAAAAGATATGGTTAACATTCTTAGTGCTAAAGATATTCCCCTCTCCTTGTATCCCTTCTCCCAGCTCCACCGTCTCGCCGAGTGCCAGCAAGAGTCATGAGTACTTGTCAACTCGACTCCTCAACTGGAGATAACTTTCTAGGTAAAGATTGATCTCTGAAATAATATCTCAGCATCCAGTAACCATGGTTAACAGATCACAACCATTTAATACCAATTTATCTCCCTTAGCACCTCACCATGGGGAAGGACGCATTCATATGCCTTCACCAGCACCTGCATTAAACATGCAGAGAGTTACACAAGGTAGGGACTGATCTCTGAAATATTAGTGTATAGATAGGCCCCTTGGGTATTACCAGTCATGGTTAACTGATGGCTCTCTCACAATGCCCACCTCACTAGGAACCAAACCAAGAGAACAACCAAAAAATTAGACTGTGTGGCCCCTAATAATAAAACAACACACATTCAAAGCAGTTCAGGACCACGGATAGCGACCACATTATTTTGACACCCACTTTATCTCTGGTATTTCAACTAATGAGAGTGCAGTAGGCTCGTACCCACACAGCAAAAACACTCCGCGGCGGATCCCCCGGGCAGGTATCGCGCTTTCCGGAACGGAACCGCGAAACGGACCAGCATCGGCGTCCATTTGCACTCAGGAACGTATCCGCCACGGCGGCAGGTAGCGGATCCGCCGTGGCGGCGCGCTGAATGCGCTCCGCACCCATGATCAAAGCCTTATTTCCGCGGCGGGTGCGCCGTGACGGCGCGCTGCATCCGCTCCGCACCCAAGATCAAAGCCTAGCCTCCCGCCGCGGACCAGCAACGGACTCATAAAAACCCTGGCTCATCTGGCCGTTTTGGACCCCTTTATCTTATTTTCAAAATCCCTTCTGGTCTTGCTGTAGGATAAAATAGGAAACTAAAAAATTCACTAAGCCCTACTACAGCAATATAGGCTTACATATGCATTGCCTTGTATTTTTAAACTAACAATATTGTCAATAGTCAGAAACAGAAAATGGTCAATTCACTCTATAAAGTAAATATATATAATATATATTTAAAAAGTAAATATACATATTTAATCTATTAGGCTACAACTTCAAGGAAACGCTGCTCCATGCACAGCTAACATCAGAAAATGAATAACTGGTGAATGACAAGAAGTCCAATAAAAGGTTGTTTATTTATACATATACATCTCTATTCCTCCTGAGGAGGTGGAAGCGGGACTCGTCTCCTCGTTGCCCGATCCCCCGCCAAGTTGAACCACCTGATGGCGTGTTTGGTGACCTCAGCGTCCGTGGCTGACCTTGTCAACACATTTTTACTCACAGCACCTGTAATCAAACAAGATTACAAGACAGATACGTTTATGTTTATGGTAGGAAGCATCCAAAGCCAAGTATGCTTACACAATACAAAATATGTGATAGGTATTAAGGAGATTACATTTGAAAAAAAAAACATGACTTAAAGTTACTGGAGGTGGTTAAAATAAGGTGCGTAAACTATGAATTTGTGATCAGGGTATAGGTGTGCAAGACATCCAAAATGTTTAAACAATATCGTTATTTGGTTCCTTGATCAGAGTACTTGTTTGGCTCTGTTGGATGACGGCGGCGGGGGGTTGGGGGTGGGGGGCATAAATAAATATCCATAACCCAACTTTGGGAGGTTGACATTGTTTTCTTATTATATTTGTACTATCATTCTATGTTTGTATTCGTGTAGGCCAGGGGTGTCCAAAGTGCGGCCCGGTGGCCATTTGCGGCCTGCAGGTCATTTTTTAACGGCCCCAGGGCACATTTTTAAAAAATATGATCGAAATAAATAAAAAACATTAAAAGTGGTATTTAAAGAGCAAACAGGTGAAATGTAACAAGAAAATGTAGCAATGTTTACTCTAATCACACACTGTTTCTTTCTTTAAAAAATAATAATGAATCAAAATCAATGTCATTATGAAATATTGACCTATTCAGGGCTTAAGAAGTTTACCTTCGCAATCAGCTGGTCTTGGTTGTGCTTGATAGTTTCCAGCAGGCTAAGGATGTGGATTACCTCAGGCGCTGTTGACAAACAGCAGTATAAAATTAACATGTTTCAGTGTTTATCCTCATTACTCATAATCCTGACATTAGCTATTGACCTTAGTTAATGACAAAAGTTATTGACAAAGTTTGAAGAAAATATGTGATTGCTTGTGAATTTGAATTTTTTCCAAAATTTGTGGCACAGAATGACCATCCGGTATTTGTCAGTTATTGCTCACCAGAGCAGGAAATGTTGTCGGCCATTCTTCCCCCTCGCCATGTTGGCCTGTAGGCCAGGCTGGATCCAGGCTCCTCTGTCTGCCACATGTTGAGGGCTGCTGGTGAGGGGGGTGGAGGGAGTCGAGGAGGGACTGCCGTTCCTAGTGAGGTGGGCATTGTGAGAGAGCCATCAGTTAACCATGACTGGTAATACCCAAGGGGCCTATCTATACAATAATATTTCAGAGATCAGTCCCTACCTTGTGTAACTCTCTGCATGTTTAATGCAGGTGCTGGTGAAGGCATATGAATGCGTCCTTCCCCATGGTGAGGTGCTAAGGGAGATAAATTGGTATTAAATGGTTGTGATCTGTTAACCATGGGTACTGGATGCTGAGATATTATTTCAGTGATCAATCTTTACCTAGAAAGTTATCTCCAGTTGAGGAGTCGAGTTGACAAGTACTCATGACTCTTGCTGGCACTCGGCGAGACGGTGGAGCTGGGAGAAGGGATACAAGGAGAGGGGAATATCTTTAGCACTAAGAATGTTAACCATATCTTTTGGTGGTTTTGTTGTTTTCGATGTTAAGAGATTATTCCTTACTCTGCCTGTGCAATTGGCTTGTCAACCCCAGAGATGTGAGGTCACTATTTCCCGGGTCTTCTTCGCTATCATCTGAGTCCCCGAGACGATGGCTGTTGGGTAACCATATCATTAGGATTATTGCAATACCAAAATTGCCAAACATACATATAGTACAAGCATCTCTGGTCTATTTTTGAATGCTACCGGAAATAACCTTCCTATTACTGTAGAAACATGAAAAAAACAAGACGGAACACACTTACACTGGCTTCCTGTTCCTTTTTTCTGGCAGCTCCTCGTTCTCTGCCTCAGATTGCAGGTCTGAGGTGTCGCAGCCCTTTCCATATTGTTGCATTATTTTTAATGCGTCTTTGTAGTTGTCTAAAATTGAATATGTTAAAATGAACATGAGTTTCAAATTAGCTGTAGAACTTGAATACACCTCACGGTGATGCTTGGACACGTCATCAGTGATAAACCCGGGGTCATAGGGTGTTTCGGGTCTTTAATCATCAGACACCCTCGCCCGGGCGACCCAGCCGGGGGTGTAGAGCTGAACAGAATATTATTATTATTGATGATGATAAATCAGGTCTCTCTCTTACAAGAGACCTGGTCAGAACATAGACACAATAGGTTATTCCAAGCATAAAGAGAAGCAACTATGACGTTATTTTTAAACAAGAAGATTATGAATTTGCATACCACAAGTTCGGACAACAGAAACGTCAAATCTTGGCCAGTTTGGCTCATGCTGCTCCTCATTTAAAGCTGCCCTTTCAATTCTGTCGGTGTTTTTATAGCTGGGCCAGAAAATCATCCTATCATCATACCATCCACTTGGGACAACCGCAATGTCGCTGTTCATTATAAATGTAATCAGATGAAAAGGCACCCTTAATGTAGCAAGAAAGAAAAGGGGTATTTATTCATCGTCAAAGAAACAACGTGGACAAAAGCATGCACAGGTGTTAGTGTATACAAATTAGCAAGTAAGATGAGCTGAGATTTTACCTGAATGGTGCCCCAAGGTGGTAAGAACTATAAGAAAGGTAAAAGTACAGGTCATAATAGTCAGAACTTCAGCTCAATCGTAAAGTAGGGTTTGAAATTATGGGTGTAGTGTATACAGAGATCAGTCCCTACCTTGTGTAACTCTCTGCATGTTTAATGCAGGTGCTGGTGAAGGCATATGAATACATCCTTCCCCATGGTGAGGTGCTAAGGGAGATAAATTGGTATTAAATGGTTGTGATCTGTTAACCATGGTTACTGGATGCTGAGATATTATTTTGGAGATCAGTCTTTACCTAGAAAGTTATCTCCAGTTGAGGAGTCGAGTTGACAAGTACTCATGACTCTTGCTGGCACTCGGCGAGACGGTGGAGCTGTTAGAAGGGATACAAGGAGAGGGGAATATCTTTAGCACTAAGAATGTTAACCATATCTTTAATATTAATGTGGTGGTTTCGTCTACAACGCTAAATATATCCTGTGGTGTACCTCAGGGATCAATATAGAACCTAAATTATTCAATGTCTAGATAAATGACATTTGTAAAGTTACAAAAGATTTAAAGTTAGTATTATTTGCGGATGATACAACAGCGTTTTGTTCAGGAGAGAACACACAGAAGATAATACAAATAATAACAGAAGAAATTAACAAATTAAAAAGATGGTTTGACAAAAACAGACTATCTTTGAATCTCAGTAAAACTAAAATAATGCTATTTGGTAACAGTAGAAGAGAAAGTCAAACACAAATACAAATAGACGGAATAGAAATTGAAAGAGTAAATGAAACCAAATTTCTAGGTATAATGATTGATGATAAATTGAACTGGAAATGTCAAGTAAAAAATATACAACATAAAGTAGCAAGAAACACGTCAATAATGAATAAAGCAAAACATGTTCTAGACAAAAAATCACTTCATATTCTCTACTGTTCACTAACTACATATCTGAGTTATTGTGTAGAAATATGGGGAAATAATTACAAAGTACACTTCATTAACGGTGTTACAAAAAATATCAGTTAGAATAATATTTAATGTTGGATATAGAGAACATACAAATCCTTTATTTATTGAATCAAAGATACTGAAATTCCACGACATAGTGAATTTGCAAACAGCTAAAATTATAAACAAAGCAAACTATAACCTGCTACCCAAGAATATACAACAATTCTTCTCAAAAAAAGAGGAGACAAATCATCTTAGAGAGAAATGTAATTTAAAACATTTGTACGCACGTACAACACTTAAGACCTTCAGTATATCAGTATGTGGAATTAAATTATGGAATGCATTAAGCAAAGCAATCAAACAGTGTACTAATATGATCAATTATTTATGCTTACATGTGGAAATAATAATAATAATAGTAAATCAAATAATAATAAAAAAGGTAAATAAAGCATAAAATAGTCTCTAATAAATTAATTAAATAAAAAACAGCATATAAAATATATACCGTAATTTCCGGACTATAAGCCGCTACTTTTTCCCCTCGTTCTGGTCCCTGCGGCTTATACAAGGGTGCGGCTTATTTACGGCCTGTTCTTCTCCGACACCGACGAAGAGGATTTCGGTGGTTTTAGTACGCAGGAGGAAGACGATGACACAATGATTAAAGACTGACTTTTCATATACCGGTAGGCTGGTTATTTTGATAACGTACAGGCGAGCACTTTGTATTACTTTGCACCGTTGTCTTATTTGTACTCTGCACGAATGTTGTTCGCCATGTCAAAGATGTGAAAGTTTGATTGAATGATTGAAAGATTTATTGTTAATAAATGGGACGCTTTGCGTTCCCAAACAGTCATCTCTGTCCCAACAATCCCCTCCGTGGTAGCAGGAACCCCTATATACTACGCTAATTACACATCAAAACCCTGCGGTTTATAGTCGGGTGCGGCTTATATATGGAGCAATCTGTATTTTCCCCTAAATGTAGCTGGTGCGGCTTATAGTCAGGTGCGGCTTATAGTCCGGAAATTACGGTACATCAGCAAATAACAAAAATATAGATCAAGAAAAAGGATCCTTAATATGTGCAGCAATTTTTCCCACTCACATCACCTCATTTTATATTTTTTTCTACAATTAACTATGCCAAAAAACACATAGACATACCTTTTTTTTTTAATGTAAACAAAAACAACATGGCGTCACACACAGCTAGTCCACAGTAAACAGGATCTCGAGCTCCACTAAAGAACAAAGAAAGAAATAATACACACTCAAATTAATAGCAAAGAACGGCTGTTTCCACTCTGTTAACGTTACGTTGTTATAACGAAGTAATAGCGACCTGGGCCTAAACAACACTGACAATAAAGTAATACGCTTTCATTTCAACCAGTTGGAAATATGTGGAATATCGTAGCATGTAACCTACACACATTCACAGCGTCTAACAAAAGATAGCCTAAGTTAAAACACGGATAAAAGACAATTTTACAATAGCACGGCGAAAAAATGACCGTCGTTGTGTGGGTTTTTTGACGAATAACACTCTTTTCCACTTTTCTTCGCTCCGGCCTCACCTCCCGCGTGCAGCCATTTCGAATTTTCTGAATACGTGACGTCAGACGCACGTCCCCATGCAAAGCATTCTGGGAGGCGGCGCTGGAAATAAAAGGCTTTTTTTTACAGAATATAAAGTTTTACTGCTAGTCCTAATATCAAACAACGTCATTACAATCATACATAAACACAAAGGCCGATCTTTACTGCGAATGTAGCAATAAATCAATAAATCTATACTTACGTTCGTGTTCCAGCAAAGAAAGTCCAGAGATCTTGGCTCATGCGCGTACACGCTAGTAGGCGCGTCCACGTCTGCGGGTGCAGACATTGGTCGGCTCAGCGCGCGTAGGCGGAGCCTATAACTCTAGGCGGCGCGCGCCGGTTTAGTTTGTCGCGTCCGCGTATGCGAATCAGACACGAGTCCGCTCAGGATCAGCTGTCTGACCGTACAATTTTCAGAGGCGGAGCTGTATCCTCTAGGCGGAGCCAAAACGAATGTGACAGTAACGCGGGTTGGGCGACTTGAAGGCGGATCCGTATAGCAGTCTTCTGCCGTGTGGGTAGCCTATATCAATAGCTACAGTATATAGTTTAGTAAGACCGGTACAACGGCCCACGTGCTCACGTACAAACACAATTTCAATATGAAGTACTGTAGGCCTACTTATCACTATTTGAAAGACATACGACGAGCATTGAGTTCTGTGAACTCATCTACAATGCTCTATATTTTCATTTTCTTTGCTCTCTAATTTTCTCTGGACAACATTGCAAGTCCTTTCATATGGCGTCACATTAGTACCAAAAATCCAAGCGCATAAAAACTGTTATCGCGAGCTGATTCTCCACTTCGCGCGCGCGCGACACCCTTTTGCGCGTGCGTGGTGCCTTTGTGCGCTGCGCGCGGCGCCTTTTTGCGTGCACGCGGTGCCTTTCTGTCTGTGCGCGCGCGCAATGCGCGCGCCGTCTTGGTCTGGCATCTCTCCTCGCGCTGTCATGTTTCTTTTTGTTACTTTGGGGGCGGGTATGCTTAGACCGCCCCTTCTTTCTGATTGGCTCTGAGCGCTGTCAGTCAATGGAGGAGCAACGTGGCGGCCATCTTACTTTATTCAAAAGTTAAAAAAAAAAGGAAATCACGTTTTCATGGGGCTATCATGGCTGAACAAGTAAATCTTACACTATTATCTCTCAGATTTAATTTGCCTAATGTATGGAGCTAGCTTTTTTGTTGTTGTTTTTTTAAATACATATTTTTAACTCTGCCATCTATACTGATCTGGGCTGATATCTAATTTTTCATAGTTTGAGTTGTTTGCAGAAACCTAAATACTTTTTATAGTAATATTAAAACCATATTTATTAATTGTAGTGATAACCTGTCATTCATTATTCTACTAAAATAGTAATTGCAATCATAACATCAATAATTAGGCCCATATGCTAATCATGTGGTCCTGATATGAAGTACGCATAGATAAGTGGGTTCGGGTAGACTCTGGTGTAAACTTAGTAAATAAATAGTCCCACATTGTGGCATACATTCAATATGTACATATACAAATATTAAATAAATAAAAATATTTTTTTAAACAGACAAGTGAGGAAAGAAAACATATTTGAAAATATAATTTCCATCATTGACTGACATCTGTCGACTGGTTGTATGTGTATGAAAAGAGAGATATTGATCTTGACACTTCATTAAATATGTGATGTTCTCTCAACAGATGAAACATTACCTTCTTCAAAGACTTTTAGATAAAATTCTATTGGCATTTTCCACAACTCCACTATAATTGGACTTTTTAGAATTTGTTTGTCGACAGGAGCTGTATCTTCTGCAAGCCCTATCCAACCACATTCAAGTACCAGCTGCTATTATCCAGACTTTGCAGGAACTCTTTGAACTTGTGAAAGCACAACTGGAACATCCAGCCCCAGATGTCACAGTGGAGAAGACAGGCACCAAAGGACGCCCCAAAATTTTGAAGGAACTGCTTGGCGTACACCTTCCTGTGCCTTGAATAGCCACACTGATGGGTGTTTCAAGAATGACAATCTATCGAAGGACGAGAGAGAATGAGCTTTCTGTCAGGGCCATGTATAGTCCCATCACCAATGCTGAGCTTGACTATTCGGTTTCTGACATTAAGCGTGATTTACCAAATGCAGGCTACAGAATGGTAAAAGGCCGACTGGATTCTCTGGGACACAGAGTTCCATGGAGAAGAGTTGCTGCCTGCATGCACAGAGTTGATTCCATAGGTATCATCTCAAGACTGTCCAGTCTTGGCTGTGTCATACGCAGAGTTTACTCTGTACCAGGGACAAGGGACACAAATCACAAGTTGATCAGGTTTGTATTGAAGATGTTTATATATATGTAATCTGATAATCAACCAGTTCTCATTTGTACAGTGACTATCCATCATGGGGATATGTAATTTCACATAATATATGGAATATTTTTATTTGTATGCATTATTCTGGACCTTTACCCACTTAAACCAAATTTCACTGTTTGTACACTGTTTAGTGCACAAATCGTAAATGACTAAATTCAAGTTGTATGTTTGCTTCTCAGATACAATATTGTCATATTTGGAGGAATCGATGGTTTTTCGAGAAAGGTAACCTAATTTTTGTTTTTTACAAATCACATTATAATAATTAGTCTTTCTGTGGATTGTTTCATTTAAAAAATTTTTTTTAAGGCTACAATGGTACCATTCTCAGTCCAATTGCTCCATGTACTTAAGCCTCCCAGGACAGGATCTTGTACATAATTTTTAATTTCACCCTCGCCTTCCCTGTAGCCAATATGCCAGAATCTCACATTATTGAGGCAACTTATCCAAAGCAGTTGTTCAAATTTGGCAGTTGCCCACATATTGTATTCAAACTGCCATCGTGTTTATTTTACTTTTTTTTAGTTTCCAAGTGTAATCTTGGTGCAGGTGCACACGCATAGTTTACATTTTATTTGACTTTTGTAGATACTGTACTTAAATGCAGCGACCAACAACTGTGCTTCAACAGCATTTCATTTCTTTCTGGAGGCCACTCAACAACATGGTTTACCCTCAATGTAGTGTTATTCAGATTATTACAATGCTATGCGTATTGGCAATTTTCAGAAATAACAGATACAAATATAATATTATGTACCCCATCCTTTGGCTGAACAACAGCATTAAGTGCTTATACTATTTGATTAAAAAAACTAAGACAGGAACATATTTTATGCCATTTCTCCACATAGTTCATATTCTTTACTCATGATTCCTTGCTATTGTCTCACTGCATGTTTTTAGCTGTAACCAAAAAGGGGACTTTATATGCATACTATTATTACTGTGCACATTTGTTAATGTTGAAAATACGAATTGGATAGTGTACTCATGTACAAAAGTTACAAATACATTGTTCTGTTGATTCCTCCATTTTAACCAATTTCAGGGTACGAGCTGACCAGGGAGTAGAGAACGTGGACATCGCCCGGTTTATGTTCACAGTCCGTGGCACAATCGTGGAAGTTTCATCTCGGGAAAGAGTGTCCACAATCAAAGGTACAATTCCTCTAGCTTTCACTTATTAACACAATATCATGTTTGCCTTCATGGAAATTAAATTTTTATGTTTTTGTGACCCTCAATAGGATAGCGCGGTTATGGCGAGATTTGTGGATCTCTGTATCGTTCAAGTATTCCAACCTTCTGTATTCTCTTGAAGAAAATGACATACTGGACATCTCGTCCATAGACGACATATTCTGTGTCCACTACGCATTTCTTCCAAGACTCAAAAAAGACTTGGAGATCTTCACTGAAGGCTGGAACCACCATCCAATGCGCACTGAGGGAAACCGAAGTCCGATGCAGATGTGGGAATGTGGACAGATGTTGAACAACAGTGATGCTCATTCTGAGAACATTGCAGTAAGTGTTTTGTCGACAGTATTTTTGTGGCTACAAAAAAGAAAACAATCAAAACACGAGGATTGAATTAGCGTATACTGAACAAAGATCCAGGAAGAATGGAACACCTTGAAAATAAATAACAACCATACACTGTAATGATCTGTGTAAACTAAAATACTCTCTTTTGGCACATAGGATCTTCAAGAGCCGGACATTGATTGGGAGACTGCGGCTGATTATAATGGCAATGACTTGGAACCTGAAACTGGCATTGTGGTGCCTGAATATGATTGCCCTCTAACTGAGGAGGAACTGAATGAACTCCAAACTCTCATTGATCCGAATGACCCAAACTTGACAAATGAACAACTATACATTGTCTGCCATGAACATGTGAAACGACTGCGCATACAATGAGTTTGGAGTTCATTCATCCCCACTGAGCAAAGACTGATCCAAAACACATCTCCAAGGCATCATCTCTCTACTTACATTGAATCGAACCGAAATCTCCTGCATGACAAGTGGGACTCCTACCACTCGCCCACCAGTGCTTCCTTAGTAACATTGAGTTTTACAATACCTTAGTAACCATCTCATATCTGTGATGTGATGCTTACAAGACTCAATGTTACCTCGGATGCACTGGTGGTCCAGATGGTAGAAATCTCACCTGTCATGCAGGAGGTTTAGATTTGATTCAATGTGAAGTCACAATTTTTTATTCCACTCCCCCCGTTCATTTCACATTAAGACAAGACCTCCATGGAAAGACATAGTGTGGTCACTGTGGCCTCCCTGAGGACATCTCCTGTAGGTTTTATTGATGACGCCTTATAGACATGTTCTGGACCACTCATTG
The DNA here is from genome assembly GCF_033978785.1 of Entelurus aequoreus. Classification (NCBI taxonomy): domain Eukaryota; kingdom Metazoa; phylum Chordata; class Actinopteri; order Syngnathiformes; family Syngnathidae; genus Entelurus; species Entelurus aequoreus. The sequence continues at coordinate 32,913,535 of NC_084742.1, read as the reverse complement.
CACAGTGGGTCTCCTCCTTAAACTTAAACCCCTCAAGGGGCGGCGTGGCGAGGTTGGTAGAGTGGCTTTGCCAGCAATCTGAGGGTTGCTGGTTACTGGGGTTCAATCCCCACCTTCTACCATCCTAGTCACGTCCGTTGTGTCCTTGGGCAAGACACTTCACCCTTGCTCCTGCTGGTTAGCGCCTTGCATGGCAGCTCCCGCCATCAGTGTGTGAATGTGTGTGTGAATGGGTGAATGTGGAAATACTGTCAAAGCGCTTTGAGTACCTTGAAAGTAGAAAAGCACTATACAAGTATAACCCATTTATTTATTTATTAATACCGGCTAAATTCAAAGCCATTGACAATGGCCTGAGAGAGTACTGTTTTGAACTCTGCATATGTTCTCAGGTGTGCAACTGGGAATGAAACTGAGCAGGAACATGCATTAACCACAGGATAGCAGATGGTATGATTTGCACCATAACGAACCTCACAGTCATGGTCAAATTCCATGACTATTTTAAAGTGTTTACGTTCTGCATAACTTAAAGGAATATGAGACTGTCCTGTGAGCCACTGGCAGAACTTGCCAACATTAATATGTGTCTCATTGTTTTGTTTTTCAGCCTTGTTGACCTCATCTTCTTCTCTGGTCTCTGAGTTGTGTTCATACTCTTCTGAAAAAGTGATAGAAAGTTTTTAGTTTAGTTTTTTTTATGTTGAAACAGGAAGTTTTATGATGGCATTGATGATACAAAACAAACTTCAGTTTAAGCATTAAAAGGCAGTATGATTATAATGTAAGTGTTGATGTTGACTGCTATGTAAAGGACTATATAGGACAAATATATGTAATCCACCAAATTAACTGCTAACAAACTGTGCTTTGTAATTGTTTTGAAGGTGAAGCAACAACATTTGAATTAAAAAGAAAATATTCACCTTCATCCTCCATAGCCTGTACAAAGTCTTGGAGAAAGTTGACCACTGTGGACTCTCTTTGATGTCTCATTGTGCCAATCTCACTAAAGACAGGGGATAGGGACTGCACAAGAAAATCAGCATCCACCTTGAGTTTATAAAAAGAAGAAAGTCATGACAGTTTAATTGTGGATATTCTGTAAATTATTAAATGCAGATGACTTTTTAATGGACATTATGAAATGTTTACCTTGCAAAAAGATCCTGGAACAAAAAGCTGTCTGCAGATGTCGTTTTCCTGCTGGACTAAGGTGAGGAGGTCATACAGTTTCATTCCAGAAGAGATTTGTTGGAGCATGGGCAGTAACCTGACTATATAGTGTAGAACTAAAGAGCTATAACAAAAATAGTGAATTAATTACATTAGCAACAAAAGTTGAAGCGACACTGAGGGACATGTCCTACCGCACAATGTCTTCCTTTTTTTCAATGGACACAGGCCCTGTGTATCCACATGACACAATCCTGTCTGTGTATGCCATCAGGAGTTCACTGTCAGCAGCCTCAATCTTTGAAAAGTACACAAGTAATTAAATCAAAACAACATATGAAACCCAAACATGAAATTATTCAAAACACATTTTGCCCACACAATTAAATGTGCTACCTCTTTTATTAGTTCCATGAGCTCCAGGTCCACAACGTCCTTTTCAGTTATTGATCCCTGGTCAAATTCACCAGTGGATATGTAGCTGTAACACCACTGCATTAAAAAGTTTGGTGGTGGTCCACCTTTGTGCGAGACTCACAGCAAATATTTTTCCAATAGTCCTGTGATCCCAAAACAAAAGAAAAATACTATTACTAATAATAATACATTTTTATTTATAAAGCACTTTTCATACATTTAAAATGCAGCTCAAAGTGCTTTACATAGTTAAAAACAAAATGAGAAATAACACCCACACCCCATGAAGACAGTCAAACATGTACATAAAAATAAACAAACAACAACAACAATAATAATAACAACACAATGACAATGGCACATGCATGGATACAGAGGCTCCAGCGAGAAGAGACAATCACAGGAACCCTCTGGACGTGGAGATCCAGAGGGCTGTTTGAGGAAACACTAGATCAGGGGTCACCAACGCGGTGCCCGCGGGCACCAGGTCGCCCGTAAGGACCAGATGAGTCGCCCGCGGGCCTGTTCTAAAAAAAAAATAAAATAAAAAAAATAAAAATAATTAAAATTAAATCTACATAGAAAAAATACAAGATACACTTTCAATCAGTGCATCAACCCAAACACCCTCCCCCATGCACACTCATCCACACCCACTCACACAAAAGTGGTTGTTTCTTTCTGCTACCAATATTCTGGTTCCCACAACATAGACAACACATCTGCAAGGGACACAGTCCCTGAAGCACACATGATTGTATAGGCTGCTGGTCCACTAACATTTTCCTTAATTACTATTTTTTATGTAATTATTTTTATATTGTTTTACTTTCTTTTTTATCCAAGAAAATGTTTTTTATTTATTTATCTTATTTTATTTTATTTTTAAAAAAAGGGCCTTATCTTCAACAGACCAGGTTGTCAATGAAATTAGATTTGTTTAAAGGGTTTTTTAAACCAGGCCCAGTCCAAATAATGTCCAAGTCGGACTCAGCAACACACACCGTCATTCATGTACACAGAAAAAAATTAGGGAACACAACAGATTGCATATAATTTATAAACAAAATTACATTGTCAAAATAAGCATTTATGTACAGTCCAGATTATGTCCAGGTCACTCAAATTAGGGAACACAACAACAGATATCATATAATCTATAAACATAATTATACTTTCAAAATAAGCCTTTGAGGACTCCTCATCTTTTTTTTAATGTTTTTTGGCATCATTGTCGTTTTCAACCATGTAACTTTCTAAAGTTAGAAAATACTGAATAAATGTTTTAAAGAAAGTAATACTAAGTGAATATCTGTTTTTGGCCTTAAAAATAAACATTTTACCGAGTACTATAATTAAATTGACTAAATCATGATTGTCAATGAACTCTCCTAAAATAACAGAAACCACATTAAGCTTCATAAACAAACCAATCCTTAAACACATTTTTTCAACTTCCACCCAAAACAAAGACACAATATGACAATACCAAAACAAATGTAGGGTGGATTCAGGCTCCTGACAACAAAATCGGCAATCATCTGACTCTGTCATATTCCATAATTTTAACATTTTCCCTGTGGGTAAGAAGTTATAAATAATTTTAATTTGAAAATAACGATTTTGCACATCGATAGTGGTTTTATAGATTAGTTTGAATATGGCATCCCATGGCAACGGGCAGTCAAAAAAGTCCTCCCATTTTCCATTTGTGTTGTATGAGGCAGCCTTCAAAGATTTCTTTATTAAATAAAAATTATATATTTTTCTATTTATTTTAGTTCTTTTTGCCAACTAGAATTTCTTATTAGAGGTTTACAAACTAATAATTTAGTAGTTCCATAATTAATTATTTGTTTCCATCTTTTCCCAATTACTCCAGTTAGTTGATAAAATGAAAAGCTTGAGCAAGCATCACCATACATAGCTCTAAATTCATCATACTTCATAATTTTACCATTCTCATTGATAATATCATTGACAAAAATGATTCCTCTTTCAAACATATTTTTCCAAAAGAAAGGCTTTCCATCTATTACAATATTAGAGTTCATCCATATTAACTGCTGCAAAATATCGTCTCTTTTTTCTGGCACATAAAATTGAAAACACCACTATGAGTGGATTGTTTCCTTTATGAACCCCGCCATGTTTCCCAGCAGACTCTCTGGGAGGGGATCACTTGTAAAAAAGGATACCATTTCTTTTGATACAGTACAGGTTTTTTGTCCAACAGGACATTTGTGTACCACTCAATGTTTAAATACATCTTTGGAACAATTGATGCTTTTAAAGACAGACACATAGCTTCAAGGTTGAGAAGTTTCAGGCCCCCATATTCATATTCTTTGTACAAAACCTTTCTTTTAATCTTTTCTGGTTTGCCGTTCCAGACAAAATCGAAGACCCTCCGCTCATAAATCTTAAAAAAGTTTTGTGATGGAGCTGGTAATGACAAAAACAAATAAATAAATTGAGGAATAATTAACAAGTTGGCAATAGACATTTTACCATACAAGGTTAGGGATTTCCCTTTCCATAATTGCATAATTTTGTCCAGCTTTCTTAGTCGATTATCATAATTTACTGAGACTAGATCTTCCAGATTTTCTGGGACAACAACACCAAGTATGTTAACTGGTCCATCTGTCCACAAAACAGGCACTTTGCATTCCATTCGAAAGGACGTTCCCTTTAGATTTCCGATCCTTAACATTTTACATTTATCATAATTAACCTTAAGGCCAGATTGCTGTGAAAATATGTCCAAAAGATTAAGAAGGTTCCGCAAACAATGAGGAAAATCTTAACTTTGTGAATCAGCCTTTTCTGACATGAACTTCATCAAGAACAAACACAGAACACGCCTCACTGATGCACATCTGCAAGACTCACTCAGAGTTGTAGTGTCAAGTTACACACCAGAGTACAACACACTAGTTAACAGCATGCAATGCCAGGCTTCCCACTAACTGACAAAGAAACAGATAACAGATTTGGTGTCCAGTTCAAAGTGTGACATGATTTAACAATTTGAGAGTTTACTTTTGTATTTTACATAAATGATAAATGATAAATGGGTTGTACTTGTATAGCGCTTTTCTACCTTCAAGGTACTCACAGCGCTTTGACAGTATTTCCACATTTACCCATTCACACACACATTCACACACTGATGGCGGGAGCTGCCATGCAAGGCGCTAACCAGCAGCCATCAGAGGCAAAGGGTGAAGTGTCTTGCCCAAGGACACAACGGACGTGACTAGGAAGGTAGAAGGTGGGAATTGAACCCCATGAGTTATTATTTGTACAAACATGGTGCAAAGTAATTCATGATATGTTAAAACATGTTAGTGGCTAGCTAGTTAAAATGGGATATTGTGATTTCACAAGACTGTCTTAGAAGTGATCATTTGAAAATGTTCAATTTGAAAAATGTGCACTTAGAGAAAATATAAAAATTAAGTGTTGCATATTGATATTTATCTGTTTCTATATATATTTATTGTGAGAAATCATTAAGATGATCAGTGTTTCCACAAAGGTAACTATAATTAATTATTAATAATAACAGAGTTAAAGGTAAATTGAGCAAATTGGCTACTTCTGGCAATTTATTTAAGTGTGTATCTAACTGGTAGCCCTTCGCATTAATCAGTACCCAAGAAGTAGCCCTTGGTTTCAAAAAGGTTGGTGACCCCTGCACTAGATGATAAAATAAATGGATTAAAAATAATTAAAATACACATCAGGTAAAAGTCCAAAAATAATATGAAATAAGATAAGATATAATCAAACATAAAAATAAACTACAATATGAAAAACTATAAAATAAAATACAATACAAACTGAAATATAAATATAATAAGACCATATAAAAATAGACTAAGATATGATGAAACATAAAAATAAGCTAAAATATGATAAAACATAAAAATGACTAATACTAATAGAATTGGGCCTAATAATTGTGTAGTAAAGTGGTTTTTGAATTCGAGCAATGTAATCTGAAAGATGTTCAAAATAACAACAATTAATGTTAATATTTTTGAAACAATATGCTTCTCATAACATGAGTATCTGTGTGCATGAGAGAGTGTAAAGAAAAGCATTGCTATAGTTTCACTTCATCTGCCTTTTTTTTACAACCTACTTGAAGTTGTATTTTTCAAAGTCGGTCATTGAGTACTTTGGTACTTTGCCATCAATGCCCCTCTCAAAAAACCTCCTCTCCACAGCTGCCAGCATTTCTGTTTAGAAAAGGAAGATGCAAATTGGTTACTATAGAATACAGAAGTACAGTATATAACCAAAATGTGTAAGACCGATGTCATGTCACAGCACATTTAATTTGAAGGTCAAGAAATAAAACATACCAGTGTTAATAAAATAAAATAAATAAAACATAAAAAATTTACATTCAAATTTCGTAATGCAATCGAACAGAATGCAAAAGAGATGGGCTGGCTAGTCAGGCTAGGAAAGAGGTATAAAATACAGGATGTTTCAGGCCAAAACGGGATACTTGACAAGTATTAGGACTATGATGAGAAGAAAAGTAATAATGCAACAAGCGAAACAACACACATGAATGTCTAACAGCAGGGATGCTGTGTGAACTAGCAAGTCCAGGTGCTTTTTTTATTACACTCATGTGCAGTGCATTTAATGTTTTCAACTAAGATAGCAGTGGAGCCTCCATTCTTCTAACAAGTCAGTAAACCCTTACAATCACTCCAAAGCAGTTCAATAATGTAAATACGTGTGTCCCTCAACTTACCTCTTTTTCAGCCGACATTTTTTGATCCACTTCTTCCTCCGTAAATCTTGATACATATGGACGATGACCCGCCCTGCTATACTTCTGATTGGCTCATATGAAAAATGCTCAGAGCCAATCAGAAAGAAGGGGCCGTCTAAGCATGCCCGCCCCCCAAAGAGACGGCGCGCGCGCAGAAAGGCACCGCACGCACGCAAAAAGGCGCCGCGCGCGCGCACAAAGGCACCACGCGCGCGCAAAAGGGTGTCGCGCGCGCGCACGAAGTGGAAAATCAGCGCGCGATAACAGTTTTTATGCGCTCGGATTTTTGGTACTAATGTGACGCCATACTTTCAGTTCCTACTCTCCCATTGTGCTCCTCACATGTTTTTGAGTTAGCTTTAACTTAGAGAATGAGCGCTCAGATATTGCGACGGTGATGGGAAGAGTCAAAGATAAATGGAGGGTAGAGCAAACTTCACTGAATGTAGAAGTTACTGCTGGGTGGTTGACAAGGACCATTTTTGGCAGCCCTGCAACAGACTTTTGCTTTGGTATCTGGTCCCTGAAAGAGGTTCTAGAACAAAGCAGCTGGCGGCAGCCCGGAGCCGGGTGTGCCGCCTTCCCAGACCCTCTTGATGCCCCGACCATGTTGGTTGCACATTTATTTGGGACTTTTTCCAGAGACATAAGGAGACACACGCAAATACAGTATAAACACACCAATTGTTCATAGAAATGTTGACAAAAGTGGCCGACCATGTGGGGTCGACGTCAACTTAAGCGGTAGACTGTGTTTTATTGAGCTGATGGACTTGATTTTTTGGCTTAAGCGCCCTGAGATCGGTAGGTCATGAGTTCAAACCCCGGCTGAGTCATACCAAAGACTATAAAAATGTGAGCCATTACCTCCTTGCTTGACACTCAGCATCAAGGGTTACAATTGGGGGTTAAAGCACCAAAAATGCTTCCTGCTGCTCACTGCTCCCCTCACCTCCCAAGGGGTGGAACAAGGGGATGGGTCAAATGCAGAGAGTATTTTCACCACTGATCAGTGGTACCTTAACTTTATTTATTGAATATGAACGATTCCAAAACATGATTTTTGGCGGGTGGTAGAGTGAATTGATTGCTCGGAAAACTGTGTGTTCGAATTGGCTGACTAAACATACGCCGTTGTCGACATACCCAGACATTACTTGCACATTTACTTGGGACTTTGGCCAAGTGTCAGGTTCAAACACTGATGACATCTTTAAAACAGACAAGAAGCAAGGAATCATGCAGAGACAGAGTTAAATTTAGCTCAATGAGGAGAGACATTTTGGCCTGTACTCTAGTTACAGATCCAAACTACGCTCTAAAGTCCAGCCCACTTGCTCCTCTATTTATTTGTGAGGTCCCTGGTTACATCACTGAGGCCGCCTCTAAAAGGAGTGGCCACACATTTCATGCAAAGCAGCTTCCAGTACGCACAATACGTGACGGAATGTGCTGGGGGACTTGTGATTGCCTTGTCTCTGCTTCGTCTGCGTGCTGTCGTCTTATCTTCGTTGAGGTCATTGAAGTCCTTGGCTGTTAGTGGGCTAAGACAAACAAAATATCTGCGGCGAAGCAACCCCTCATATGCCGTGGCTCATAAAAAGTTTTGTCCTTGCACAGATAGAAAAGTACAACTTGAGCACAATAGCTAATAACTATAGCAACAGAGAGTGGTGGCAAATGGAGCTCACAGCCCCTGGATTGAAGTTACATCTGGGGTGCCACAAGGGGGTGTTGTCTCAACATATGTCTTCCTCCTTTACATGGCCACCCGGCATGCTGTGTTTGAGGACACCCTTGATGTCGGATATGCAGATGACATTGGGCTATTGTAGTAGAATTTCTGACCTTTGACCTATAGTTCATGTCTGTCAAAAATGTATGCTCATTTTGATTTCTCTTCCTCTTCTTTGGGACAAAAGTGAACTTTAAGTCGTGCCAACCTGTCTAACTGAATGTGTTGACTGTCTAAAAGATTCGAGTTGTTATGGAACAGATAGGGAAAACAAAACAAGACATTGACGCACTAACAAGAGAGATAAGAAAGGGATAAAGCCAAAGGAAGAGAGTGTTTTGGGCACCATCTTCTTTTTCATGGTGACGGGCGCGCCCGGGGGGGAAACTTTCTGTGTGCTAGACAACTCAACCCAACCATTGTACCATTTGATTATGAGTAAAATAAAACTCTTGTGTTAAATCTACTTTGATTCTCATTGACAACCTGGACTTTCCACTACAAAATTGGCGTCACGAACTAGGATGGTCCAGAACTCTGCAAGTCAACATCCGATCCGGCTTCTCTCTCAGGCAGACAACGCTTGCACGCGCGCATCTAATAAAAGGTAAGCTATTTTGCTTATTGTGTAAAAGTTGTCTGTCTGAAGAGAAACGGGATCGGTAAGATAAAAACTGAAATTTTTTTTCATAAAAGATAGTTCTCCAAAAACAACCTAGACTGAGGCATGTGTTGGTTGGTTTGAGTTGTATTATATGTGATCATTTGTCTGTGTGTGTTGTTGAAAACTTGTAATCTCTTGTTTTTAACAAATGGGGATTGTTGATAGAATTTTGGTGGTTTGGAGTGTAGAAGCATAGACGATGTGAGACGAAAAATTTCTTTTCTGCAAGTACATGGTTAGCCGGAGTTGGACACAGCGAAATTTAAGGCAAGGTTGGCTAAACTGATGTGACATTTGGCCCACACAAATTTATGACGTCTATGAAGGTCCTACGTATCTGTCTATGTGGAAGCTGCAGCCGGGTAAAAAGCCTGATATAAGGTGATCGTTCAGTGACTCCGGTAAAGGAGATCAACTGAGCCAAGTTGTCACGAATTTGGAAATTTGCTGCAGTATAGATGGATAGAGTAAGGGCTCCATATGGTAGAGCCTTGGTGAAACTATATGGACTGACCAGACACGATGTACTGTAGAAATTGAAGGGTGATTCCTGGTAATTCTACAGCGCCTTAGGCAAGGCAAGGCAAGGCAAGGCAACTTTATTTGTATAGCGCTTTTCATACACAAGGCAGACTCAAAGTGCTTCACAGACAACAAAGTGAAATGAAAGAAAATAAAAGCAAAATTAAAATGCAGACAATAAAAATAAAAACAGTGCAGACGTTAAAAGTTAAAAGATTAAAAGATTTAGCTGAAAGCTAAGGTGAACATAAAAGTCTTCAGTCTAGTTTTAAAAGTAGTGAGAGTTGGGGAGAGTCTGACATCTTCAGGAAGTTTATTCCAGCTATGTGTTGCATAGTGACTGAATGATGATCTTCCTTGATTTGAGTTTACTCTTGGAACCGCTAACAGATTGGTCTCAGAAGATCTTAGTGATCTAGAGGGCGTATATAGTGGGAGCATATCAGTGATATACTTGGGCCCTAGACCATGTAGTGATTTATATGTGAGCAGGAGGATTTTAAAATCTATTCTCTGATGTACAGGGAGCCAATGTAAGGATTTAAGAATTGGTGTAATGTGCTCACATTTTTTGGTCTTTGTTAGAACTCTAGCAGCAGCGTTCTGAACAAGCTGTAGTTGCCTGACAGTTTTTTTGGGAAGACCTGCAAGGAGACCATTACAATAGTCTAGCCTACTGGTAATAAAGGCATGTACAAGTTTTTGTAAGTCTTGAGCTGACATGAGCCCTCTAAGTCTTTTTACATTTTTGAGGTGATAGTAGGCCGATTTTGTTACTGATTTGATGTGACTGTCGAAATGTAAATCAGAATCTAAAATAACCCCAAGATTTCTGGCTTTATTTGAGGTTTTCAGGGACAGTGATTGAAGGTGTTGGATGACTTTAAACCTTTCTTTTTTAGCACCAAAAACAATTATCTCAGTTTTATCTTCATTTAGTTGTAGGAAATTTTGGCACATCCAGTGTTTGACTTGCTCAATGCACTGGCACAGAAGATCTATGGGGCGATAGTCATTTGGTGATAGCGCTACATAGATTTGGGTGTCATCGGCATAGCAATGATGGTCAATGTTATTATTTTGCATGATTTGTCCTAGTGGGAGCATATAGATGTTAAATAAAGTCGGCCCCAAGATTGAACCTTGGGGGACTCCACACGTTACGTTGGTTGGTTCTGATACAAAGTCACCAATGGAAACAAAATAGTTCCTATCTTGTAGATATGACTTGAACCAGCTTAAAACTGTGCCTGAGATCCCCACCCAGTTTTCCAACCTGTCCAAAAGTATTGAGTGGTCGACAGTGTCAAATGCAGCACTGAGGTCCAAAAGCATTAATACTGAAGTTTTGCCAGAGTCTGTGTTTAGACGGATGTCATTTATAACTTTAAGAAGGGCCGTCTCTGTGCTATGAAGAGGTCGAAATCCTGACTGGAAGTTGTTGTGGCAGCCAGTAGAAGCCAAGAAGTGATTTAGTTGTTGGAGGACAACTTTCTCAATTATTTTACTTATGAATGGTAGATTTGAAATTGGTCTGTAGTTGTTGATAACAGAGGCATCTAGGCTCTGCTTTTTTAGAAGAGGTTTAATGACTGCAGTTTTGAAAGCCTTCGGGAAATTGCCCGATTTAATAGAATTATTAACTATTTGCAAGATGTCTGTTGATAGGCAGTCAAAAACATTCTTAAAGAAGTTGGTAGGTAAAACATCAAGGCAGCAGGTGGATGACTTTAGAGCTGTCACCGTTTCCACTAGAGTTTTAGAGTCTATGGCATTAAAGCTTGCCATCATTGCTGTGTTACTTTTGCCTAAATGGGGTGGTGATCCAACTTTTTTACTTGAGATATTGATGGTGCGTCTGATGCCTTCAATTTTATCAGTATAAAAGAATGCAAAGTCATTGCATTTCTGCGTGGAATGGAGTTCGGCTGGTATTTGTGTTGGGGGGTTGGTCAGTCTGTCAACGATTGTGAATAGGGTTTTGGCCTTATTTGTGTTGCTGTTTATGATATTGGAGAAGAATGTTTCTCTAGCACTTTTTAAGACTAAATTGTAGGCCTGGAGGCTCTCTTTATAGATGTCATGGTGAATATGAAGTTTTGTATTCCGCCAGATTCGTTCAGCCTTCCTGCACTCTCTTCTCTGGGCTGTTACAGCAGCAGATTTTCTCCAGGGTGCCTTTTGCTTGCCAGAAATCGTTTTAACTGTAACAGGTGCAATGATATCTATGATATTCACAATTTTGGAATTAAAGTTGCTTACAAGATCATCAGCATGACATGGGTTTAGAGGTGGTAGTGAGGAGATGGCGTTTTTAAAGAGGACATTAGCATGTTCATTTATGTACCGCTTTTTGACATTCTTTGATTCTGTTTGTGTGTCCGGAATTACAGAAATATTAAAGAAAACACAGAAATGATCAGACAATGAAGGATCAATCACAAGAACATCAGAAACATTGAGACCTTTTGTGATAATCAGGTCCAGGGTGTGTCCCTTATAATGTGTAGCCTCTTTCACATGTTGAGACAGTTCAAATGTGTCTAAAATAGTAAAAAGTTCTTTTGCGCCCTTGTCATTTAAATCGTCAATATGAAAATTAAAATCACCAGTTATAACCAGGCAGTCAAAGTCAGTGGAGATGCTAGACAATAGTTCAGTAAAATCATCAAAAAAATTTGCAGAATATTTAGGTGGCCTGTAGATAATTAACAAGAGAATTTTGGGAGAGCATTTCAACACAGCACACAGGTATTCAAATGATGTAAACTCACCGAGTGACATCTGTTTCCCCTGAAACATGTTTTTAAATATAGCAGCAACCCCTCCACCTCTTTTCCCCGATCTACATATATCAATGAAGTTATAGTTGGGGGGTGCTGTCTCGATCAGAATGCTTGCACTGTTATTTTGTTCCAGCCATGTTTCAGTTAAAAACATAAAGTCAAGTTTAGAAGTGCTAATAAAATCATTGACTAAAAATGATTTGCTATTCAGAGACCTGACATTGAGCAGACCCATCCTGATGGTGTTATTGACAGGCTTCGATGTTGGCTTTGATTTGGAGATAATAGGAATGAGATTGTTTAGGTTAGCAGGGTGGCTAAGTTTCCCAATGTTTACTCTCTTGGTAGTCACAACAGGGATGTAGAAGGTGCCATGATTTGATGTAGGCAACCTTGGGCCCAGCTGATAATGTGGTCTACTGCTGAACCCTTTTCTGTATCAGAAATATTCAGGACTGCTGTCAGGGCGAGGCGGGGTTTGCCGTAAGGGGGAGGGGGAGTGAGCAGCGTCAGAGCTGGGACGAACTACTGAAGGTGGACGTTGAGGGCGTGTAAGGGGTTGGCGTGAGAAAGGTGAAGTATGGCTGGGGGGTTGTGGAGCACGCCTTCGTGGAGGGGGTGGTGGAGGTGAGCGATGATCTAGGGGGGTAAAAATCTGAGTAGGGTGGGGCGTGAGTGGGGGTAGCTCCCGGAACTCCAAGGGGGAGAAGGGGGGAGAAAGGTCTACTTGAGGGAGGGAGAAAGATGGAGACGTGGATGGCTTGGGGGATGTGGGGGAGGGATCTTCACATGCATTCAGAATGGAGGGAGGGGCGGTAGAGGAGGATAGACACCTCTCCTCTTTGCTCTGGTGTATCTCATGGTCGACGTTCTCCTTTTGCAGTGGCGGTCCTCCTTCGACGTTCCTGATAGGCTGTGTTGTGTCTTCCTTCCTCGGTGGCTCCTCTTGTCTCTTGTCCTTGGCAGTGATGATAGATGCAAGATGCAGGAAGTGAAACATGTTGTTCATGAATAGCTTTACTCCCATCTTATTCAGGCAAAGTCCGTCTGCCTTAAAAAGATGCCTGCGGTCCCAGAAAAAGCTAAAATTGTCAATAAAATGCATTGAACGAGCAAGAAGTGCACTTGATAGCCACTCATTCAGCGAGTAAAGTCTACTGAATCTCTCAGCTCCTCTCCTGATTGGGGGTAGAGGACCACTGATAAAAACGTCAGCATTCACAGCGCTGACTGTTTCAAAGAGTTTATTGAAGTGCTCTTTCAGCTCTCTTGATTGTTGTTTTACAATGTCATTAAAACCAATGTGCAGGATGATATTTTTCACATTTGGGTGTGCAGCGACAATTTCCAGGATTCTTTTTTCCATGTCAGATACCATATCCTTCGGAAAGCAGAGTACTTTGGTGTTATTATTGCTTTTCATATCTTTTACAGAAAAGTCCCCCACAATCAGATTTTCAGGAGCTCTCGTTAGCTTTCTCTGTGGTGTAAAGTTAGCAGGTCTTACCCTTCTGCGTGGTGATGGTGGGTTATTCAGGCAATCAGAGGGGGATCCATTGTCCATCAACAGTGGGGCAAACCTGTTCTTTAGTTGGACACTTGCTTGCTGGGGAGGTTTATTGGTAGTTCTCCTCTTCTCAGCTGTCCGCTGCTGTGTCCTACGTGGCAGTGGAGTTGATGACGCAGTATGCCTGGCTGAAGATGGTAGCGCAGGCCAGCCGGTCAGATCAGAGATATCGGGGCGCTGGGTCCTGCCAGATATCCATTCTCCCTTGTCGCAGGGAGGTGGTCTTCTCTTTGGCTTTGCACCAAGTGTGTTCCAGGGAGGATTTTCACTGGTAGATTTATTACCCTCTACAGGGACCTCCCGTTTCTTCGTAGCTTCATTGTTGCTAGTTAGCTGGGTTGTAGCATGGTGCTGTCCAGTGTTTTCAGTCGACAGGAGTGCTAGAATGGTGTTGTAGCCACATTGTCCATTCACTTCTAAATTCACTTCCAACCGATTCATTTTTATTTCCAACAGTAAAATCTTCTTTAGCAGTTTGTGGTAATCTTCCGTAGAGAAAGGAGGCATCTTATGCTGATTACCTTTAGCACTGTAGCACAGGCTCGGGCTCAGGCTTATCTTGAATGGTAGGCCTCCTCGCGTAGTGTTGAGGACGTCGTAAAAATATTGAAAAATGCCTCTGTTATCTAAAAGAAAATATAGTCCCACTGGTTTGGTAAGTATCCAAGAGCTGTTGCTCTTTGTGTAAGAAAATAGCAGCAGATAGTAGCAAAAAATGCAAGCAGAAGCGAGAGCAAGCGAGAGCAAGCAGAAAAGCGTCCATCCAGCCTTAGGCTGTTATCCGTGTTGGTCAGGAAGGAAAAGCAGGATTTGCTCCGCTGAATGGGTTAATCGCCATTATATGAGTAAGAATGACCTGCGTGTGTGTGTTATGAGACGGCCGATTCCACAAAAGCATGCGTGCATTAGTTGTTTACATTGGTCCGGACCAGGGGGGAGTGTTTTGTGGGATAAAAATGTGTGTTTTTAAATGTATATATATATATCTGCGTATTTTAATAACTTTTGTGTAGCACCTGGTTTCTTATCTGTTTTAATTCTCCCTCATGCTTTTGTGAGAGTTCCCTCACGCTTTTTTCGCACCCACGCTGATCTGCAAGAGCTGGGAAATTGTTGGTTATGTGTGTGCGTGTGAGAAAATAGACAAAGTTATGTACAGAAAACACATGAGTGAATGATCCATCCATATAATTATTTTCTTTCGCTTATCAAGAGGTTGGATCGCGGAGGCAGCAGCCTAAGCAGGGAGGCTCCCCCTCGTGGGCGCTGCGAGCTAATTCCAGTCATTTTAATTTGTTTTTAACTATACTGGTGATTGTGACTGTGCGATATTACAGTTGTTTTAAACACTGAGATTGAGTACGGGAAAAAAGGCTCTTGCTCGCTGGTAAATTATCTGTGTGTGAGTGACTGTGTGACGCATATAAAAAAAAAAAGCTGGGAGACATTTTGAGATAAGAGTGTGTGCGTGTGACGAGGCTGTGTGAATGACAGCTGCGTGAGGCATTAGTTCGAAGAGGAGTGACACATAGCATTGAGCTAGGTTAGCATTGTGTTAGCATAGCATTGGGCTAGGTTAGCAAAAGTTTGCTTACTGAGGCATAGTAAGGCTAGGTTAGCATCTAGCTTGGCATTACTAAGTGTGGTTGAACAGTTATTCTCGGTCTGTAGAGTGTGCTAGTAGTAGGTGCTTGCTAAGTCCAGTAAAATAATAGATATATGGAAAATTACACGGTTAATTATCAATAAATAAATACGGATTGTGGGACATTGAAACATTGTTTAATTCATCATTCATTTATATGTCTAGTATACTTTTTTTTGGTACAGCTTTGCTGCTTATCTGATCCATCCAGTTCCTGTGGGAAGTTGCGACAAACACACACATCATAGATTAGGACACATTGTAACTTTGAATTAATAGTTATACAACAAATAAATTAATAATATTGAATTTAAATTTGATAAAGATAAATTGATCATACATTGACATTTTAATTTTTTTTAGGAATAAACACACAATAAAATAAAAGTTAAATTTATATTCTAATACATCTAAGGGCATCTGTGAAACATAGAGTCTGAGGAAGTACAGATAAGAGCCACTCAGCGCCATTGTCAAAACAAAACGTAGAGAAGCGTTAAACAAATTCTAATCAGAAGGAAGACAGACCAAAATATGAGAACTTAAGTAAACAGACAGCAAGTAAACCAGAAATAATAATGTAAATAAATAACAAAGAAAGCAAATTTCTATGTGACATTGGTGCATGTAGAATTACAAATAGAGAATAAAACTAAATGGAAATAACTGCCTGCAAGATGACCATGACGTCATGAATTGTGCTCGGGTTAGTAATAGATAGATAGATAGACAGATAAAACGTTATTGATTCCTTCAGGAGAGTTCCCTTTGGAAGAAGAACTAAAAAGTAAACAGTAACTAATAAGGGTATAAATGGAAACAAAATAGATTCTATTAAAAGAGAAACTAGGCATTAACGACCATGATATAAAAAAAAGTATTGCACTGTTATTGTTTTGCATTCCCTGTCATTATAGCCCCCCAAAGAGGAGTTGTACAGTGTAATGATGTATGAGACAAAGGATTTTTCATAGGCTAAACCAGTAGTTCTCAAATGAGGGTATGGTGTTTCCGCCCGGACAAAAAAGGGAGGTACTTGAAGGTATGCCAAGGGGTACCTGAGATTTTAAATATTTTAAAATGCAGACAATAAAAATAAACACAGTACGGACGTTAAAAGTTAAAAGATTAAAAGATTTAGCTGAAAGATAAGGAGAAACGTGAATAAAAACATTCCTTTGTTTTGGAGAGTATCACGCACAGCGGGAGGTCAGAGTGCAAGCATGACAGCTTGCTCGCGCCTACTGATAGACAAATGATAGGTTAAATTAACTTATAGATAATCTTTAAGTGAATTAAAAGGGTACTTAAATACACATGAAGTAGTACGCATAATCTTTGAATTAAGGTTTTTGATTAGCAATTAATGGGATAGTTAAGACTGTAATTTTAAAACGTGATATGCAAATTGAACTAACCGAGAGGATATGAAAACGATGGGTGTACATGTTTTGAGTTCCAAATTCTGGAGGAAAAAACCTCAACAAAACGTAAAACCATACAGACGGACTTGGGTGATAGCCACGGTTGTGCTAGGTCAAGCGAGGGTGGAAAGGATATGCAGCCGGGGGACTGCCAGCTTCTCTGAACAAGACAAGCTCCAAGGTGTAGCCAGAACATGCTCACAAAAAATACAGGTGTGACAGCAGGACGAACAGCAGGATACAAACAGACCCCTGCTGGACATAAGTGTCAACGGACAATGTTCAACACAATCTTTGAAGCATTCCTTTGTGGTCAATCCACTACACCTTGAAATGACCTGCTTACGAACTGTGCCCTGACAATTCAATACTGCACAGAAGGAACTTCCTGATGTTGCCTGACAGCACGACATCAGCTGACAACTACTGGGGACGCCTCCCAGGAATGAGTGGAAGACGGGGACTGCTCCAACTGTCCTAGCGCTGGCTGACGGAGGTGCGTCCGTGTGTCCTGCCACCCAAACCGCCAAAGTGTATGATCACCAATTAGACGACTCATAATAGGAGCCTTTTGACTCTTATATATGGTGGGACTCAAGGTATGGCCGCTCATGTGAACTATCCTTACAACAATTAGAATGGTATAAGATGGACAACTAATGACCCACATTGTTCCCTCTGTCCTGCCTACGAAACCAAAAAATGTAGGTCAAATGATAAAACAGGTTTTATTTAATCGATATGATCAATCCGGTACAAGGATAAAGGAACGTAATGATTTAGATTGACAATTGCAGTGGTTGGCGGAAGCAACCCCAACCTCAAAGGAGGGTGCCAATTCAGTAATTAAATGTTTTGTGAATGATCTAATATCCCGACATGGTTTCCCCAAAAAGATTAGGTCAAACAACGGCACCTATTTTAAGAAAACAGGTTATCATCTTCAGTCACAAGATCAGCACTTCTCAGGACCAGCTTCCTAGGAAGGTGGAAAGACCATGAGACCAAAATGGTAAGTTTGCAAAATGTAGAATTTGTGTGCCAGTTCCTCTGTGCAGATTTGAGGATGAAAGCAGCCACTCCAGATTCCCTTGCACTCGCTAAGAGGGGCACGGTCAAAGCCAGTCCAGGACCAACACCCGATACCTGACTGGAAGGAACCGAGAGGAGAGACAACACCTTGCCAGCAATGACGAGAACAACTAAGGTTGCCAGCCAATGTGTCCACCGGGACTCCAGCAGCTGTGGAAAGAAGTGTCGGGAGTGCCGAAGCAGCGAGGAGGCCTGAAGCAAGCCGAGGGCCTGGACCAAAGCCCCACGCCCCATACTCTGCCCCAGCCTTCCCCAAAGCCCCCACAGCTCCAACTCTACCTGAGTTTTCCCCAATTTCGGCCAGCACGCACATGCCATTGCACAGTCTGCTCAATGGACTGAACCACACCCCAAGAAGAGACAGAGACAGACTGTTTGAGTGGATCTCTTTCTTCACCAAGGCAGCCAAAAGCCCAACGAGGTGTCGGCAGGCCACCAGCCTGAGGCACCACCGAGCCATCCATACGAGCACTAATCGAACATGGACTCATACGAAATTCAGTTGTGTGTACAAAATCAATTGGTAACTACATTCATTGCAAATGCCGGGAAAAATAATAATGCAACAGCTTACAGTCATAAGTCTATATTAATTCTAAACCAGATCTTGTTTGATTCATTATTAATGTGAAAATACATCTTGAATAAGCATATATATATTCATCTAATTATGTTCATGATCAAAGTATTTTGGTATTACGTTACTAACTCAAAGGGTAGGCCACTAATTGTGTTCTGTGAGATGGTTTTACTGCAGGCTGGTAACAGCGATCGCTCTGAAGGAGGGTCATAGACGGAATTTTTGCCTCGTATAAAAACATTGAGGTTTTTGCCTCTATCTGCGGTAGAGATTTAATTTAGTGGTCTATATCAGAAATTGTTTTGGTCCAGGGTCTTAAGACCCTGGAAGGCGGGTATGTAGTAGAATTTCTGACCTTTGACCTATAGTTCATGTCTGTCAAAAATGTATGCTCATTTTGATTTCTCTTCCTCTTCTGTGGGACAAAAGTGAACTTTAAGTCGTGCCAACCTGTCTAACTGAATGTGTTGACTGTCTAAAAGATTCGAGTTGTTATGGAACAGATAGGGAAAACAAAACAAGACATTGACGCACTAACAAGAGAGATAAGAAAGGGATAAAGCCAAAGGAAGAGAGTGTTTTGGGCACCATCTTCTTTTTCATGGTGACGGGCGCGCCCGGGGGGGAAACTTTCTGTGTGCTAGACAACTCAACCCAACCATTGTACCATTTGATTATGAGTAAAATAAAACTCTTGTGTTAAATCTACTTTGATTCTCATTGACAACCTGGACTTTCCACTACACTATCGAGAGCGATCCCCATATCCAGCATCATGTCAGACACAACGATGTGCCAGGAGGCACAAAGGCTGGACGAATGGGCAGCAAATAAGAAAATGATACTCAATGGGAAGAAGTCGGTAGAACTCCGGATATGTTTTGCCCGAAATCTATCACAACCTCCTGCACTGATGTTGGGGGGACAACAAAGTACCTGGGTTACCACCTCGATCAAAACCTGACTGGAGATGTGCACATCGAGAAGGCAATAAAAACCGCCTCCAAGCGGCTGCACTACCTCACAGTCATGGCGAGACATGGACTACCTGCAGACGACTTTGTTACCATCTACACCACTCTCATCAGGCCGTGTCTGGAATATAGCTCAGTGCTCTTAGTGGGCTGCTCCAAAAAACAACAGGCAGAGCTAGAGCGAGTCCAGAAACGTGCCTGTAAAATCATTACGAGGAGAGCTGGAAACATCTCACAACCCCTACCATCACTCCAGACCAGGAGAGAGGAGGCTGCAGTGAAGCTAGTCAGGGATATGCATGATGAGCAACACCCTCTGCATGACCTGCTACCTCCAACACGAGGCAGCCACACTGCCAGGACATTGAGGAGCCAACATAAGCTGGCTGAACCCGAGCCCAAAGCCAAGACAAAGAGACTTAAAAACTCTACCCTGCATACTGCAATTAAGCTGTATAATAACACTATCTAATTAAATAAGTAATACAGTCATATACCAGAATGCTAATAGTTTCCATGCTGCTGTTGCCCTGAAAATGTTTTTTTGTATAAAATACTGTCTGTTCTTTTTATTTTTTTATTTTTGTTTGTTTGTTTGATATTCATTGTAAAGTTCAGCTGTTTTTTCAGTGGGGCCCTGGCTCCACTGCAAGCATGAATTAATAAAGTCAAGTCAAGTCAAGTCAAGTTTTGTCCTTGCACAGATAGAAAAGTACAACTTGAGCACAATAGCTAATAACTATAGCAACGGCCTTTAAAGGCCTACTGAAACCCACTACTACCGACCACGCAGTCTGATAGTTTATATATCAATGAAGAAATCTTAACATTGCAACACATGCCAATACGGCCGGGTTAACTTATAAAGTGCAATTTTAAATTTCCCGGGGAACTTCCGGTTCAAAACGCCTTCGAGGATGACGTATGCGCGTGACCAGTGGCGTGCAGTCACTGGAGGCAGGGGAGGCACGGCCTCACCTGCCATCATGGAAAGAAAAAAAAAGTAAAAAGACAAAAAAAATTATTAAAGTGTTATATGTATCCAGTGATTATACTAAAGTTATTTTCCATTTAACTTCACCAGTTTTAGATTATTTTTATTTTTATTTTCACATTTGCCGTTCAAATACTGAGAAGAGATGGTGCGGTGATCAGCAGCCAGTTGAGGCACGTCACTGCGTTGCGCCTCAACATGGATTGTGCGCAATGACTCGGCTAACTGCTGGCCTGCTGTGCAGTGAGACCGTATTGCTACATGAATTATATTATACATTTCCATAGTTTAGTTAGCTGAGGTATATAATGTACAGTGTATTTTGTCAACAACTGTATGTGTGTAACATATTTTTAGTGCTGAGCATTCATAAAACTGCTGCGAAGACACACTGTGTGAGGCTCGTCTCATAACCCCGCCTCCTGGTGCCAAGCAACTCCGCCGCAGAATGCACCGCCCGACGGGAGCGCCACACCAACCAAAGCCCACACCCAAACCCTCCACGTGCAAGACCGAATCCACCCAAAAGAAGTCACTTAACAAGAGGCCAAAAAGTGCAAAAACAACAATGCTCGCGAGTCGCGCTGGAGGAGCCGCGAACGACCGCAGGGACACAACATTAGGTACACCTGCACTGCAGGTTCATATGTTTGTAAATCTGACTGTGATGATGCAGTCGTGCCTCACCAGACATTAACCTCACCGCACGCCACTGCGCGTGACGTAGCCAGTAGAACACAGGTATGGCTTCCCCATTGAAGCCAATACGAAATAGCTGTTTCCATCTCATTATTCCACAGTATTCTGGACAACTGTGTTGGTGAATCTGTTGCAATTTGTTCATTGCATTATGGAGAAAGAAGCTGAGCAAGCAAAGAAGAAAGTCGGTGCGAAGCGGAGTATTTTGCGAGGGAAGTCAGCAACACAACACAGTCGGTGTTTCATTGTTTACATTCCCGAAGGATGCAGTCAAGATCGAAGAACTCGGACAACAGAGACTCTTACCAGGAGGACTTTGACTTCGTTAACAGACGCAGACGCGATACCGTGAGTACGCTTCCAAACATTTGATCGCTTGCTATAACTAGCTCGAGCTAGTAGCTAGTAGCTAGGAGCTAGGAGCTAGCATAACAAACACCTAGGTGTTTGTTATGCGGGATTAATTTGTGGCATATTAAATATAAGCCTGGTTGTGTTGTGGCTAATAGAGTATACCTGTATATATGTTTTGTGTTTATTTACTGTTGTAGTCATTCCCAGCTGAATATCAGGTCCCACCCGCACGCTTCCAAACATTTGATTGCTTGCCCGTACGTGCGTGTCATGTACGTAACTTTGGTTAAATATATAAGCTTTATGAACCTTGGGTTAGGTGAGCGGTTCTTTGGGCTGAGTGAGTGTGTGTGTTGTGCAGGTGTTTGAATTGTATTGGCGGGTTATATATACGGGATCCCGTCCATATTACCCACTCGAGCTATAACTAGCTCGAGCTAGTAGCTAGTAGCTAGGAGCTAGCATAACAAACACCTAGGTGTTTTTATGTGGGATTAATTTGTGGCATATTAAATATAAGCCTGGTTGTGTTGTGGCTAATAGAGTATATATACGTCTTGTGTTTATTTACTGTTTTAGTCATTCGCAGCTGAATATCAGGTCACCCCCGGCTCTCACAGCATCTTCCCTATCTGAGTCGCTTCCACTCCCCACTAGTCTTTCACTTGCACTTTACTCATCCACAAATCTTTCATCCTCGCTCAAATTAATGGGGAAATCGTCGCTTTCTCGGTCCGAATCTCTCTCACTTCATGCGGCCATCATTGTAAACAATAGGGAACTTTGCGTATATGTTCAATTGACTATGTCACGCTACTTCCGGTAGGGGCAAGCCTTTTTTTATCAGATACCAAAAGTTGCGATCTTTATCGTCGTTGTTCTATACTAAATCCTTTCAGCAAAAATATGGCAATATCGCGAAATGATCAAGTATGACACATAGAATAGATCTGCTATCCCCGTTTAAATAAAAAAATGTCATTTCAGTAGGCCTTTAAGCATAAGAGTTGTGTGATAACTTACACATAATTATTCTAACACCAAGACCAAAAGAGACAGACATCAACATAATCTATTGACAAAAGTGGCCGACCATGTATGTAGACTGGCTTTTAAATAGATGTTGGACCTGAACAGCTGGTTGACTTAGACGGGCTGTACAGCAAACTGACTGCTTGTAAGGCCGGGTGAGTCAACTAGTCACACATCATAATCACAATTGAAGAATTTAAACATTAATATTGTCTCAGTACTCAACCTAAAGAGGAAACATGACCGATCTTAATGCTGTTATAAAGCCATTATTATTCACCACTGAAGTCGAAATGTAGCAAGAATGCAATCGGACATTGGACATCGGATGTTTACCTCAATAGTTTAATTGTAATCACGTTACTCTCCAAGAAAATGGATTAGCTTGCTGAGCGCCGCCAAAGAGCAATACACGTGTGTGATTAAAACTAAATAGGACGATCCATTTTACGTCTCTCTTGCTCGTGCTCTTTAGTCTTAATGTGCTTCAGTCGTGTACAGGGAGGGTGGGGTGGAGGGCGGGTGAGGGGGGCGTCACAAATAAACAGCGGCCATTTCTCTTGGTGTTTACGACATAGTCTATATCATGTGTGAAGATGTGAACAATGTCATTGCACAAAGCTGGTAGGTGTTTGCTGAGGTGGCGCAGTTGTGTTGGCAACAGACGATAAACGGGGAAATGGTGCAATGAGGCGATTAGCTTCTGGAAACACAAAATGACAACATTTATCGTCTGTGCTCAGCACTAAAATGCTTTATGGCCAACGCTCCCTTTTCTGAGTTGATCTTAATCCTGCAATCTGCAACAATGCTAGCTTGAAAAACACAACGACTTGCCATGTTAAATCTTGTTAAATATTTGAACTGCAATAATAAAAAAAAATCATCTACACGACTTTCATAAGGGAATGTTAGAAGAAGGTAATATAGTTGTTGAGTAAGTGCATCCTTGTGTCAATGCAGCTCATCATCAGGGGACGGCGTGGCACGGTTGGGAGAGTGGCCGTGTCAGCAACCTGAGGGTTCCTGGTTCGATCCCCACCTTCTACCAACCACGTCAAGTCCGTTGTGTCCTTGAGCAAGACCCTTCACCCTTGCTCCTGATGGGTCATGGTTAGGGCCTTGCAAGGGACATGTAATGTTATGTAGGACTGGGGAAGGAGACGGCACGACGACAGTAGATCAAGCTCAACAGATTTATTGAGTGCTTGATGAGTGCATGGGGTGTGTATGCTACTATGCGTTTGAATGGAAAACTATGTGTGGAAATTAACCATATGTAAATAACGTAAGGTCTGTTGAGGTGCGTGTTGGATGTACAGCGTCCAAGTGCAAGGGGAAGAAGCAAAGTGGTCCAAGGTCCGAGCGGGGTCGTAGGCAGGATGGAGAAGTCCGGAAGTCCAAAACGGGGTCAAGGATTAGGGAGAGCAAACAGGGTCCAGGAGGGAGAAGCAGCAGCGGAGGCGCACAGCGAAAGCTGAGACACGGGTGGCTGTGGGGAGAACGAGAGACAAAATGGGATCTGGAAAAAGGCACGAGGAAACAAGCAAACGAGCGAGATCAGGAGGGAAGTCAGAGATGTTAAGCTTTCTGATAGCAGAGCTACGTTCCGACGAAGAGAAGTCAGCGGCGAGGCTCTTTATCCTGTCGTCCCTCATCAAAGCCAGGTGTGTTGGTCGTTGATTGCCTCCGGCTGCGGTGGAGTGTGGGCGCGGTCTGCGTGGCCAGCGTGGGGGTCGTGTCTGTTGGTGCTCGCAGCGGAGCGTCTGAGCGCTCCCGCAGAAGAGGGAAGCACGGAGTGCGCGTGCGCCGTAACATGTAACCAAATATTACCATTGCTGTATGTATACTTTTGACCCAGCAGATTTGGTCACATTTTCAGTAGACCCATAATAAATAGAGATGTCCGATAATGGCTTTTTTGCCGATATCCGATATTCCGAAATTGTCCAACTCTTAATTACCGATTCCGATTTCAACAGATACCGATATATATATAGTCGTGGAATTAACACATTATTATGCCTAATTTTGTTGTGATGCCCCGCTGGATGCATTAAACAATGTAACAAGGTTTTCCAAAATAAATCAAGTCAAGTTATGGAAAAAAATGCCAACATGGCACCGCCATATTTATGTGATGAGGTGGCGACTTGTCCAGGGTGTACCCTGCCTTCCGCCGGAATGCAGCTGGGATAGATTCCAGCACCTTCCGCAACCACGGGAGGGAAAAGCGGTAGAAAAATGCACGGATAGAGGACACTTACATATGTCTAGCTTGTGTGTTATCATGTGCTTAGCTGTTGTGTAGCTGCTAGCTCCTCTTAGCCTACATAGCCTACCATGTTGACCTATCCTAAATGACTTGACTAAAGTACACAAATAGACCAACCTTGTGTGGTTATTGGAGGACATTTGGATGTTAAATGCAGGCTGTCCAGCTTTACACACGTAGGACTGCTTTAATCGGAGCTTACAGTATATGGGAGATTTTAGATGCGATCCAATATTGTGATTGTTGTTTTTTTGGTGATATCAGAGTGATATACAATATCACATTAATACAACTTGTAATACTGTCATGAGGTGGCGACTTGTCCAGGATGTAACCCGCCTTCCGCCCGAATGCAGCTGAGACCCCAAAAGGGACAAGCGGTAGAAAATGGATGGATGGACAACTTGTAATAATACATTAAAAAGGCATGCATGTTTGTCTAATTCTATTCTATAATAACAAAAATAATGACATTATGAAATAACCATTTATTTTCTGTATATTAGTCTTTTTCTGCTCTCTGTGGTACGCTTCCTCCATTCATTGTGTTAACTGTTTATTAATCTCAATGGAAAAAGGCATTACACAGTGGGTACAGTGTGTCTCATGTAAGGAGCAAACACTTTCTAAATGTAGGTTTTGATGACTTTTCCATAATGACATTTTAAGTGATTAAAGCATGCTGGCAAGTACAATTATTTTACGCAGTCGGTGCCCATTTAATTAGTTTTCCTCTGCCTTTCCTGGGCATTTTGCATTATTTCACATTATTCATTTTTTTTTACAGCGCAAATCATTTGAGAGTCACTCAACAGGGTAGCGTTGGCATTTATTGGTAAATATACAAACTGAAACTTTTAATGTAACTACATCGGCAGGGTGGAATTTTACATGAGTCAAAACAAATCTTTTTTTTTTCCCACATTGTTGATTGTATGAAAGTGTATTAATGAAGACAAATGCTGCTGGGGGCAAGGGGGTTGGGGGTATGCAAACTGGGACACATCAAATGCCAAGGGCCTACAACAGGGCTATTCAACTGGCAGCCTACAGGCCAAATCCGGCCCGGGATTGACACCAACCCGCCCTGAAGTTCAGTTCAAAACTTAGAAAACAAGCATTTTTGCAGGAAATTCCCAAAAACACGGGAGTGCTCCTGTTGTGCGAGGAACTTGGGCCACTGTAAGCACATTGGCAGATCCTTGCATTGACCTTTTAACCTTGCTTGCAAACATAACACTGGGGTTCCAACTTGTGACTTACATAACTGAGGTGTTCCTCAAGGCAACTCTTTCAGTTCGCTCCTTTCAATTTTTTGTCATATTGTGATTTATGTAACTAAGGTGTTGCTGTAGCTGGTTTATTTTGACAAATATAGTATACTAGTGGTGTTCCTCAGAGTTCCATTTTAAGTCCTCTCTTTTTCATCATTTGGGTTATTCAAGTGGTGGCAAGCTAGTTCGGTTAAAAAACTGCAGCAGATTCTTGAGAAACTGATGTCATAGAAATTATTTTCTGCTTTTTTGCCCGAGGTCCCTAAAAACGCTGCTGTAAGTCTGACAAAAGGAATAAATCAAAATCAAATGTCTACTGTAGAAGACATTGGTTCTCCGGAATGTACAAAATAAGACTAATAGTTTAGTGAGTCCAGCCTCGCGGTTTTTAGCTTTCTGGAAATTTGGCCCCCTAAAACAATTTATCGTATTTTCCGGACTACAAGCTGCTACTTTCTTCCCAAGCTTTGAACCGTGCGGCCTATAAAACCGTGCTGCTAATTGATGGATTTTTCTACGCTAACAGCCATAATGTTTTGTATTTAACCAACAGTTTTCATATTATACTGAAACGGTGGGTTATTGTTTGCGCTATGGCAACATATTTCGGACGAGTTTGCGTACTGCAGGTATGTATTTCCTGTTTCCTCCCTTGAACCGGTAGTATTTGTTGCTAGCGTTTCTGCTCGAAAGGATTCTTTATTCAAAAATCCGAGCAATGTTTTACAATATAACTAAAAAAATATAAAACTTACTAAACCATGCCATGTGAGATGTCTGTAGGAATGTTTTCATGCATATTTGTACGTGCTATCGTAATGTTTAGTTAAAGTTAAAGTGCCAATGATTGTCACACACACACCAGGTGTGGCGAAATTATTCTCTGCATTTGGCCCATCACCCTTGATCACCCCCTGGGAGGTGAGGGGAGCAGTGGGCAGCAGCGGTGGCCGCGCCCGGGAATTATTCTGGTGATTTAACACCCAATTCCAACCCTTGATTCTGAGTGCCAAGCAGGGAGGTAATGGGTCCCATTTTTACAGTCTTTGGTATGACTCGGCCGGGGTTTGAACTCACAACCTACCAATCTCAGGGCGGACACTCTAACCACTAGTCGAGCTGGCGTTGTTAGCGTTAGCAAATATGCTAACACATTTACAAGTGTCTGTGTTAGTATTATCCGAGCAATGTTTTACAATAGAACTAAAACAATTTAAATTTTACTAAACCGTCCCATGTGATGTCTGTAGGAATGTTTTCGTGCATGTTTGTACGTGCCATCGTAATGTAATCGAGCTGGCGTTGTTAGCGTTAACACATATGCTAACACATTTACAAGTGTCTGTGTTAGTATTAATAACTTAAAATGGCATTATTTTTGTATTGTTTCAGTTTCAAAAATTGACCAAAACGTCACCGTGGAGTTATTGTCTGTTTAGTTGAGTGGAGAGCGAGCTTGCATAGCTAGTGGGTCCATGATGATGACTTCTATTTTGTTTGATGAGCCGTTTTACTGCCTTGTGGCACCGTTTGGAAAAAAAAAAAGTTATGTAAATAAAGAATTACAAATATCTTTGTACCGGTATATATCGGCTTATATATTTAAAAATATTTTTTTATTTTAAAATATGATGGGTGTGGCTTGAACACCGGTGCAATCTATAGCCAAGAAAACACGGTGGTTGAATAGTCCTGGCCTATACACAGAAAATATGTGGAACCAAAAAAAAAAGTAATGTGTTGTTGTTCAACACTGTGGTGATAGGTTTTTTTTTTGCATAGTCATGCTACTGTAAATACTGCACCACCTACACCTCACATGAGTCATCGCCTTGCACTTTACATGAGCTGTTGACTACTTCAGCATCTCGCTAAACGGAACAATGATGTCCCAGCAGTGGAAGTTTATTTATTCCTCTTGTCAGGAAAGCTAGAGGTGGCGGAAAAGTGGGGACCGGAGCATCGCGAGCGGCGAATGGAGGGAAAGGGACAATAAATCATGCAGAAGAAGCATTGCTCGAGGGCGGGAGCTGTAAAGCACGCACTGTGGATGGAATATGTGATGGGAGGGTCGGGGGTGTCGCCTTGGAGTACACAACCCAGATAAAGTGAGGTGTGTTTGGCATTACTGAAAGGAAGAGAAGTTGACCAATGGGAAACACTGAAACAGCAGATTCAAACCCAAAACACATTTCTCTTGTTTACACACTGCTTAATTTATAGGCAGCATTAATAATTCATTAGTTAAGTGGATGTTTGTTGTAGAAATAAGCAAACTGTGTTTTTTTTTATTTTTTATTACTCTCTCTATTTGGTTAGCCTGTGGTTGTAAGTTTTAAAAAAGGTTTTTGAACCCCTTTTAGGTGTACAGATATGTATTATGCATATCATATGTATGTATTATTATTATGTATTATTATTATTATCATTATTATTATTAGATATGTATTATGTATATCATATGCATGTATTATTATTATGTATTATTATTATTATTATTAGTAGTAGTAGTATTAGTAGTATTATTATGTATATGTATTATTTTAAATGTACAGATATGTAGTATGCATATCATTACAGAGCAAAAGTTTTCATCTATTGTATTTTTATTGTTTTAAAGCTCATTACCACATCTGCCATTTTGACAAATATAGTATGAAATATATAGATATTTCTCAGGCTCCCATTCATTTTTGTTCCTGCATGATTTCATTGCTGTGCATGTTTTTGTGATATTTTAGTTAACTTTGTCATGCACAGTTCTGAGGTATATTTACTGCATGATATACAAGTGTAACAGTTTAACAACAGCACTTCAAACAAATTATCTCAAGGGCCACATTTTCAGAACCTTAAGGACTGGGAGCCAGACTTTTTCTATTCCACTATTATTATTCAATACATTTTATGTAAAAATACACTATATTGCCAAAAGTATTTGGCCACCCATCCAAATGATCAGAATCAGGTGTCCTAATCAATAAATATATAAAGCACAGGTGTATAAAATCAAGCACTTAGTCATGGAGACTGTTTCTACAAACATTTATGAAAGAATGGGCCGCTCTCAGGTGCTCAGTGATTTCCAGTGTGGAACTGTCATAGGATGCCACCTGTGCAACAAATCCAGTCGTGAAATTTCTGATGGATGAGTCTGGGTTTGGAGGTTGCCAGGAGAACGGTACATTTCAGACTGCATTGTGCCAAGTGTGAAATTTGGTGGAGGAGGAATTACGGTGTGGGGTTGTTTTTCAGGAGTTGGGCTTGGCTCCTTAATTCCAGTGAAATGAACTTTGAACGCTCCAGGATACCAAAACATTTTGGACAATTGCATGCCCCAACCTTGTGGGAACAGTTTGGAGCGGGCCCCTTCCTCTTCCAACATGACTGTGCACCAGTGCACAAAGCAAGGTCCATAAAGACATGGATGACAGAGTCTGGTGTGGATGAACTTGACTGGCCTGCACAGAGTCCTGACCTGAACCCGATAGAACACCTTTGGGATGAATTAGAACGGAGACTGAGAGCCAGGCCTTCTCGACCAACATCAGTGTGTGACCTCATCAATGCGCTTTTGGAAGAATAGTGGAAAATTCCTATAAACACACTCCGCAACCTTGTGGACAGCCTTCCCAGAAGAGTTGAAGCTGTAATAGCTGCAAAAAGTGGACCGACATCATATTGAACCCTATGGGTTAGGAATGGGATGGCACTTCAAGTTCATATGTGAGTCAAGGCAGGTGGCTAAATACTTTTGGCTATATATATATATATATATAGCCATATATATATATATATATATATATATATATATATATATATATATATATATATATATATATATATATATATACATACATATATATATATATATATATATACTACCGTTCAAAAGTTTGGGGTCACCCAAACAATTTTGTGGAATAGCCTTCATTTCTAAGAACAAGAATAGACTGTCGAGTTTCAGATGAAAGTTGTCTTTTTCTGGCCATTTTGAGCGTTTAATTGACCCCACAAATGTGATGCTCCAGAAACTCAATCTGCTCAAAGGAAGGTCAGTTTTGTAGCTTCTGTAACGAGCTAAACTGTTTTCAGATGTGTGAACATGATTGCACAAGTGTTTTCTAATCATCAATTAGCCTTCTGAGCCAATGAGCAAACACATTGTACCATTAGAACACTGGAGTGATAGTTGCTGGAAATGGGCCTCTATACACCTATGTAGATATTGCACCAAAAACCAGACATTTGCAGTTAGAATAGTCATTTACCACATTAGCAATGTATAGAGTGTATTTCTTTAAAGTTAAGACTAGTTTAAAGTTATCTTCATTGAAAAGTACAGTGCTTTTCCTTCAAAAATAAGGACATTTCAATGTGACCCCAAACTTTTGAACGGTGGTGTGTATATATATATATATATATATATATATATATATATATATATATATATATATATATATATATATATATATATATATATATATATATATATATATACATACACACATGCCAACATAGCAGAAGATGCAGCATGTATTTTTTTCACTAAACAAATGACAGTCAGGGTAGCTGACAAAAACAAATACCGGCACATGTGAAAAACTAGTGCAGCATGGTGGTACAGGGGTTAGTGCTGGTGCCTCACAATAAGAAGGTCCAGGGCTCGGGGTCTTTTTGTGTAGAGTTTGCATGTTCTCCCCGTGATTGCGTGGGTTCCCTCCGGGTACTCCGGCTTCCTCCCACCTCCAAAGACATGCACCTGGGGATAGGTTGATTGGCAACACTAAATGGTCCCTAGTGTGTGAATGTGAGTGTGAATGTTGTCTGTCAATCTGTGTTGGCCCTGTGATGAGGTGGCGACTTGTCCAGGGTGTACCCCACCTTTCACCCGAATGCAGCTGAGATAGGCTCCAGCCCCCCTCGCTTTACCAAAAGATATGAACGGTAGAAAATAAATAGATCTATAGTGAAAAACTAGAAAAATGCAAAAAAAAAAAAGAAAAAAAGGGGTAACTAAAGTGCAGAGGAGTGACACCAGAAAATACCGATGTAAACAATAAAAACTAAAATACCATGTAGCCAGAGGAGCCAGAAGTATCCGCATGTGAAGCAAAGTGTCGGATGGCAGATGCGAATATAAGCAAGAAGGCGTGCGGTATGAGAAGGCTTGTATAGATCAGTGGTCCCCAACCACCGTTCCGTGGACACGCTCGTGACAAATTTTCTACAGGGCCACACAGAAACATTAAATAATTGATAAACTTCCTCTTTTTCTCCAACTTAACTTTCGCCTGTCCCACTAGTTACACTAATAAGCTTGTTCACAGATGTATAATAAAACTCCCGATAGGAAGCCAGCATTTGTTATAACGTGAAAATGCACATTAATAAACAAATAACATGTACATGTGCCAGATTGTAGCCAGAGTCTAATTTACATCTGCAGTCTTTGATGGTATAGATCAGGTGTCCCCGGACTACGGCCCGCCAGTGTCCAAAATCTGGCCCATGGGAAGTCCCAGGTTTAAAAAAATTAAATAAAAATGTATACATTTTTTTTAAAAATTATTATTATTATTTACAATCTGTCCTTTCTAATCAATTTTCTACCGCTTGTTACTCTCGGTGTCTGCTAGCCGCTCAGGCAAATCATATCGTCTAAAAATGCATTTTCCCATCGATAACGTGACATCATTGGCAAAGTGCGCGCTCTTTCAGTCAGTGTGCAAGGAATATATATATACAGCCCGGCCCTTGGCCAAATTGTGTTAACCCAATGCGGCCCGAGTCAAAAAGTTTGGGGACCCCTGGTATAGATCAGTGCTTCTCAAACCTTTACACCAAGTACCACCAGGATGATTATTTTATTTACATTGTAACAGACTATGTTATGTTATGTTCCACAAGTAGTTTATTCAATGTTTGACAGATGATGTGGTTTCCCATGGCCTTGAAGGCATCATTGTTACATTCAGCTTTCTGTACATGTGTTCTGCATGTTTATTGACTGGGAGACTGGAAAAGGGAAGACGTAAGCGGAGAATGACAAGAACATTTAGTTCGCACACGTGTTGAGTGACAGACATGGCGAAGTAAGACTGTTGTGCTTGTGTCTTAATTGTTTATTTTGGCGTCGACTGAGGCCTACTGTATGTTTGGGGCGATATGGACCAATACCCCGATATATTTTGTCTGAATATCGATATACGGAAAGTGAGTTTAGACAAAGTCAAAGCCAAATATGCAAGTATTTATTATATTACTTAACATGAGAAACTTTTTTGTTTTATGCATATAGTAGATAGATGCACATTAAACAAATATTAAATGAAAAATAACCTTTAAAGTA
Organism: Entelurus aequoreus; assembly: GCF_033978785.1. NCBI lineage: Eukaryota > Metazoa > Chordata > Actinopteri > Syngnathiformes > Syngnathidae > Entelurus > Entelurus aequoreus. Next base: position 32,881,172 of record NC_084742.1, on the reverse strand, counting down.
AAATCTATTTTTGAAATAAATGTAAGAAAAGTACAATATGATATTTAATGTTACCTTCCTTCCACCTCCAAAGACATGCACCTGGGGATAGGTTGATTGGCAACACTAAATGGGCCCTAGTGTGTGAATGTGAGTGTGAATGTTGTCTGTCTATCTGTGTTGGCCCTGTGATGAGGTGGCGACTTGTCCAGGGTGTACCCCGCCTTCCGCCCGAATGCAGCTGGGATAGGTTCCAGCACCCCCGAAAACACGGGAGGGAAAAGCTGTAGAAAAATGCACGGATGGAGGACGTGGGTCAAAGATCCTACACATGGTGGAAGTGCACTGTTATTTTGGCAAATTTACAGCAAAATTGCTAATTAAAGATCGCCTACATAACAGGAGCCCTGTGCTGTTTTTATGGATTTACTAAAAAAATTCCAGTCAAGGATCCTCTACATAACAGGAGTGTTCTGCTATTTTTAAGTACCCACTGCAACTAAATGAATCAAAGATAATCTATACAACAAGAACTCTCTGTGGTTTTCATTAATGTAAAAATATGAGTCAAAAGGTTTCTATATGACAGGTGCACTCTGCAGGAGCACTTTTTAAGGATCTACCACAAAAATGCTAGTCAACGATCTTGGTTCTTATACCCACTGCAAAATGCGAGTCAAATATTCTCTATAACACAGGAGCTATCTGCTATTTTAAAGGATCTGTTGAAATAACATGTATCAAAGATCCTACACATAGTGAGAGTGCTCTGTTATTTTGGAAAATCTACAGCAAAAACGCTAATCAAAGATCCCCTACATAACAGGAGCCCTGGCTGTTTTTATGGATCTACTGAAAACATACAAGTCAAGGATCCTCTACATTTAGGAGTATTCTCTGTTTTTAAGTACCCACTGCAAATAAACTAGTCAAAGATCCTCTATACAACAAGAACTATCTGCAGTTTTAAGTATATAATGTAAAAATATGACTCAAAGATCCTACTATGGCTCTGTTATTTGTACAGCTCTACTGCAAAAAAAAGTTAGTCAATGATCCTTTCACCATGAATTGATTAACGTGGACCCCGACTTAAACAAGTTGAAAAACTTATTGGGGTGTTACCATTTAGTGGTCAATTGTACGGAATATGTACTGTACTGTGCAATCTACTAATAAAAGTTTCAATCAATCAATCAATCCTCTATATAACAGGAGTACTTTTCTGTTTTTTAATGGAATTTCTACAAAAATTTTAGTCAACATAACAGAAGTGTTCTGCTAATTTTAAGAACTCACTGCAAAAAACTAGTCAAAGATCCTCTATGTGACAAGAACTCCTTGCGTTTTTTTAAGTATTTAATGTAAAAATCAGAGTCAAAGATTCTCTGTACGACAGGAGCACTCAGCTGTTTTTAAAGATCTGTTGAAGAAACATTAGTCAAAGATCCTACAGGAGCGCTTTGTTATTTGTACAGCTCTACTGCAAAAAAAGTTAGTCTATGATCCTCTATATAACCGCAGTTTTTTATGGAATTTCTACAAAAATGCTAGTCACAACCTCCCACATAACAGAAGTGTTCTGCTAATTTTAAGAACCCACTGCCAAAAACTAGTCAAAGACTCTCTATATGAGAAGAACTCCTTGCGTTTTTTTAGTATTTAATGTAAAAATGCGAGTCAAAGATTCTCTATACGACAGGAGCGCTCAGCTGTTTTTAAAGATCAGTTGAAGAAACATTAGTCAAAGATCCAACAAATAACAGGAGCGCTCTGTTATTTTTACAGATCTACTGCAAAAACACGAGTCGAAGATCCTGTATATGACAGGAACCCTCTGCCTTTTTTAAGGATCTACTGCAAAAACGTGAGAGAAAGATCCTTTATTTAACAGGGACCCTCTGCTGTTTTTAAGAATCTACTGCAAAAGTAATAATCAAATATCCTCTTAATGAGAGGAGCGCTCTGCTGTTTTTATGGATCGACTGTAAAAAACGCCAGTCAAAGATCCTCTATAATGGATTATCAGTGTGAAGCGCTGTGGGTCTCTGAAAACGGTGCTATATAAATCCAATCCATTGTTATTACTATTATAAGACAGAAGCGCTGTACTGTTTGCAAAAGTCTACTGTAAAAAACGCTTGTCAAAGATCCTCTATATCACAGCAGTGATCTAATTCTATTTGTGTGCAGGAGGGCAATAAAGCTGAACAACACTAATCTTGTCATTCATGTTCCCTTTCAGAGCACACAGGCAGCTCCCCGGCCTACTATTTACTTCCTGTGTACCTAATGTGGTCTTCTCAAGGACCATCCGATGATGTGCGAGAGGAAAAAGCTGTCTCGTTGGAGGCTCACTGGAGCACTCGTGTGACCTGAGCTCGCTGCCTTCTGGGAGGAAGCAATAAGGACAGTCAGCGTCATGTCAGCGACTCACGCACGCCTCAATTTGGGGCTGCTGGCGGCACCCACATCACATCCATCTCTGGAAAACAAACTCTATGCTCTATCCTTCTTATTTGCACTACTTCTGTCAGCAAGAAATCATCATGATTGCATCAAATAGCTTCTCCCGTTCGGATTGCAGCTCGTCAGCAGCTTGGCCGCTTCACGCTTTCTGTGAAATATGTCCACATTGACATAATGCACTGTTTAGTTTGCTTCTAAATCAGGCTTTCTTTTTTATCGTAAGGGAGCACTAACACGTGTCTGTTATGTGTACAGGAGGAAGGAGATGGCACAGACAGGAGGGACATAGTGTAAGCTCTATTTATCTATATATATATATATATATATACAGTATATATATATATATATATATATAAAATAATAATATGAATATACAAGGGAATGGAGTGTGTGAACTGATCCAAAAGTGTATGGTGTGTGACTATGTGTGGAGATTACCTGAAGCAAGGCGTCAGAGTCTGTGTCGAGGCAGGAAGTCGAGATCCAAGAAGCAGCCAGGGAAGCAGAGGGAACGCGGGAAGACGAGACACACACAGCTCGTAACGTGGTAACACGGGTACGCTGCTGGAAGGGGGCGACAAGGAGGACACGAGACAACTGAGCATGATGGGTGAGAAAACACAGAGAGAGAAAGATTGCATAGAGCTTGCTCGGTTCGGCTTACTGTACGGGAGAGCTCGCTATGTTCTGGCGCGGGGTAGCAGGTCGTGCACTGGCATAAGAAGGCAGGTCTTCTGATCAGCCACAGGTGCGCTGATTGCTGGAGATTGATTGCAGCTGCCGGCTGCAGCAGAAGATGAGCGCCCGTGGGCGTGCCCTGAGGCGGGCGCAGCGGCATGCGCTTGCATCGTGACAGTGTCCATGACAAAATGGCATTAATAAAACAGCTGTGGCTGTACAGTACATAGCAACCTACAAGTGTGTGTGTTTTTTTGGTTTTTTTAAATATAAACTTCACAACATGGCAGTAGCTGCAATAGAAATATTGCACGTCGTTAGCATGCAGCAGCTTTGCATGCACTTTAAAGGGGACCTATCATGCAAAACCAACTTGTTTTTATGTATTTGGGATCTGCAAAAGTCCCAAAAAATATGAAATCCAACCATGGAGGCATAGCAGGGATCAGGGCCGGTTTTTGCTTTAGGCAATGCGGGCGAGCGCCCAGGGCGTAAATAAGGTGTGGGATCAAATTGCAAATGGAGAGGTTGGCAAGGGGGAGGGGGCGCTAGATAGACTGATCCCAGACCAGTGAGGCCACAACACAAACTGCACCCAAATAAATTGTATATATTACTAAAATTAAAATAGACCCAATTACCCTACATCAGGGGTGTCAAGCGTACGGCTCGTACAGACAGGTTTTATACGGCCCGCGGATGAGTTTGCTAGGTATAAAAATGAGCGACAATTTGTGAATGAAAGTAACTGCTGTTCTAAATGTGTCCACTAGATGTCGTAATGAGCAATTATTTGTATCTTTGTAGATAATGCTACATATGTAAACAAAATAAACCACATGATGTTAGTGCACCAGTCGAGGAAAATGATCAAACTACATAAATAACACACACATATATATAAATATATATATATATATATATATATATATATATATATATATATATATATATATATATATATATATATATATATATATATATATATATATATATATATATATATATATATATATATATATATATATACACATATATAGGCTGCACAAACCACAACAACAGCCCCTGATCTGAACGCACATCCGAGCTAGGAACAACTCCAAAAGCCCCCCCTAAAAAGAAACCTTGGGAATGGACAAAATATGTAGGGAACACCTTCTGGGTGACCAGCTGCGAAGGATTCCAAGTGGGTACAGTTATTAAAATCAATTTGACACACATGTGCTTGTCAGTCCCTCTAAAGTAGTTTACCAAATTTCGTGGTGATTCGGCTAAACAGCGTAAAGTTACAGTGAGGCCCTGGCGCTAACTATTTGATATAATTTATTTAAAATTCATAACAATACATGCAGGTGGTACATCTATGCAAGAACAAATAAGTTGTTACTGCAGGGTAAATATTTAAAGGTTAGTCCAGAGGTGGCAAATTGAAATTAGGCGGTGCAAAGTGGGTCACACGTGTAAGAGGAGGCCTGAGAAAAGCTGCAAATATGTCCCGGTGTAGAAAATTAAAAGGAAGAGTGTTCCTGCGGGGTAGGTGAACATTTTGTTGGATTATTTTCTATTTTGGGCTGGAGCGGTTTGATGCCTTGCACGCGGCAAAGGAAGTCTCACACAACGTTGTGGAGGGACCGTTCCACGGGGATTAATCAGTGCTGAAAATGGCTGTTTGAAGAGACTTGCTGGGCTAATTTGGAGAATGAAATCATTTTGGATTTCTTGAAATGCTTTACATTTGTTGGGGTTGGGAATGGGGAAATAGATGTCACTCGGGCTGTGAACGCCATTGCCGCTCCGCGAAAGGAAATGAAATTGGTTGGCGCAGCAAATCAAGGCGGCTGAAATGGAAAATGTGCAAGTGGAGATACCAGTTTAATACACATTTGTGGGGGACTAACTAGAATAGCGCTGAGTAAAGCTCCTCAAAGGCTGAACAAAACTAAATAAAGTCCTTGTCTGTTGGATCGTCCCTGAACCACTTGGCCCCCGATGCAAGCGAACCGTCACTGTCTTCCCAACTCTCCCTTCTTACTTTGGTTTGCATAATGGCTTCCCTGCATCCGCTGACAGTATATTAGAATGCTTACAGTGTTGAAATGCAGCAGATGGAGAACTTACACATCACTGCTTTGGGGGCGAAACCCTGAGGTGATTGGAGATCATCATCACCAACTGAGGTCTGGTGCTGTGCTGCCACTCAACATGCCCGCCTGACTGCTCAACCTATATTGCCTTGCCAAATTCCACACGCCATCATGAATAGCACGATATGCTGTCATCTATCCTTGTATTTGTTCAAATAGTTTGAAGATTCGGTGTGCCTAATCTACATTTATCTTTTATTTTTTCTTAATTACTTCTTGAAAAAGTTGACCACCATTTTTGCTGACGATCCTGAGTGCTTCTGTCATATAGAGGATCTCTGATCAGTGTTTTTGCTGTAGATCCTAAAAAACAGCACAGCACTTTGACTGGCATTTTTGTAGCAGATTCCTAAGAACAGCATAGTATTTCTGTGGTATGAAGAACATCTTATGTTTGGGTCGCATTTTACTGCGCGGATCGTTCTCCCAAGATGCAACAGGAACTCCGGTGGCAAGGTGCAGGTAAGGGAATGATTTATTGCTTATAAATAATTTAAAATACAAATAGACATTATACAAAACAAAATAGACGCGTGACGATCGTACGAGAGCTAAGGCAAAACTTAGCACAGGAATCGTGAGCAAAGAGGTAAGAAATCATCAAACGTAACTGTTGCGTAAAGCAAACAAGACAGCCAGACAGTGTGTGGCGAAAAACAGGAATAAGTAGCTCTGTGATTAGTGCCCAAGAGCAGGTGAGTGTCCCGAACACTAATCAGAGGCAGGTGAAAGTAATCAGCACCCATGACAACTAAAACACAAACCAATGGGTGCTGAAAACAGAACTGAGGGAGTAAAAAACTAAACAAAACAAGATCCGGGCAACGGATCATGACACATCTTTGACCAATGTTTTTGTAGTGGATTATTTGAAAGCAGGCAGTTTTTTGAAGTGGTGTTATTAATCAAGCGTTCAAACCAGCGCCGTCATTAGGCTTTTTTTAGGGGACTATAGGCTCCCTCAAAGACCCTTTAGGAGCCTAATTATGCAAAACACATTTTTCTTAACTATTGGTGCCTGTTTTTGTCTATTTGGGATTGGCATAAATCCCAAAAATTTGAAATCAAACTGTGGAGGCATTGCGGAGATATTTATAAAACAATCTTGCCTTCCAGTGTAAATTTAGACAGCAGTTTTTAATTTAGCTTTAGTTATATTTTTAGTCATCTTAGATTGTTTAGTTTTAGACTAGTTTTAATCCACTAAATTCCTCAACATTTCAGTCGACTAAAATTACAGTAAATTTCATCGACTAAAATATAAAGTATAAAGGATGATATAAAGCATGTTGGAAGTTGTCTTCATACCACTTTCAATAAAGTTATTGCAATTACTGTACAATGTAATAAATCAATACTGCATAATTTAGCATATACAAATGCATTTCTATAAATCTGATTATGGTGCATCACATTATTTCAGAATCATTTAAGACTAAGAGACGAGTTAAAGCCTCAAAATATTTTCCAGTTAATTTCTAAACGTGCGTTCAAGAGAGTGTAGTGTGGTATGCAACGGAGCAGATTGTTTACCATTTTATCAGGCGAACCAGCTGGGTAGAGTTATGTGCATGGCGGGGTACAACATATTCACTTGCTCTGAGCGGGGTGTAAAATTTAATTAGGCTCAGTCCGTACACTTGTATTAAAATAATTGTATTTATTTAACAGGACATGATGGAAATGGAACATAAACACAAAAGTGCAAGTATTTGACGGTCAAATCTTAATATTAAGAGTGTAATGAGAACTGCTATAATTCAGTGTTGCATTGTTTACATACACAAAGTTGCATAGAATAATCTTTGGTGATATAGAGTGCATAACATAGAGAAATCATATTTTAACTACTATGTTCTATAACATTGTAACTACTTTCTGTTCCATCATTAACATATAATGTGTACATTTTATTATGTAGGTCTATTCTTTATTTAGACAAAAATATCACTGATCTCTAATTTATAAGAAAAAAAAGTGTGCTGTTGCGTAGATGGTTAGTCTGCAGATGGTGCTTCAAGTTTCTTGTATTTTTGCCGAAGAAAATCAAGCCAAGGAGTTTACAAGTTGTTTTGTTGTCTACCACTGCAAAGGTGAAGTGCGTCCATATGTCTTCTCTTCTCTCTCTTCCCGGTGTAGAAGACATACGAGTTTTGCTTTTCCCGGTGACAAATCAAAACGGTGTGCCTGACGAAGATGGTAGTTCTGATCGGATCCCCTTTGTGCTTTTCCACACGCAACTGTGATTGGATATTTTGTCTCACACGCTTAAAGACAAAATTAAATAAGATTGTTTCTGTCAACATTTTCGTGTCATTTTAATTTGCTGACTAAATTGTCAATTAATTTTGTCATTGTTTTAGTCAACGTATATTTGTTTTCATTCGCTATCTTTGTAATTTCATCAAAGAAAAATAGGTCGTTGACAATAACAAAGGTGAAACATTTTAGTCAACAAAATAAACACTGTTGCCTTTCTTCATATTTCCTAACAGTTTGTTTGAAATTTGCTCTAACTTGTGACATTTTCTCACCTGTGATGTCAACGGATTATCTATATATGGTAGAGATTTACCCAAACACCCTAATGCCAGTCAGCCTATTTTAATTAGTGTAGGACCAGGTGCACGCCAACATTTCCACGATGAAACCCAATGAAGGAAAATGTTCTGTTGTTGCTTTCCTTTAACAAGCACAAGTCAAACTTTCAGCCTCATCTGAAGTAAAAAGTGCCTTATTCTTAACTTTTATCTGCCTTCCACAGTGAGGAAGTCACTTCAAGTGTGTGCAAAAAAAAGAGTCCTGCTTTACCCACAAAATTTCACAAAAGATGGATTTTTGAAAATCTACTTTTAATGGTAGATTTTACTATTCATGGCAATGGGGAGACATAAAACGGTAAGTAATAACAATAGGTTAGAAATGTGTGGATGATACGTTAGCAATGTTAGCTCGAGTTGTTGCGTAGCTAACTTAGCCTTCTACTGTAAGACAATAGCATCAACATCCTGCGGCAAAATAAAGAACGATTTTCCTAAAAACTACTTTTAATTGGATCAGTGTCTACTGTGTTCGGCAATGGACTAGTTGTTATTACGTTAGCGATGTAGCTCATAGTGTAGCTTACTGTATAGCCAGCATCATTTGAAATAGGTTGATTGGCAACACTAAATCGGCCCTAGTGAATGAATGTGAGTGTGAATGTTGTCTGTCTATCTGTTGGCCCTGCGATGAGGTGGCGACTTGTCCAGGGTGTACCCCGCCTTCCGCCCATGAGCAGCTGGGATAGGCTCCAGCACCCACGCAACCCCATAAGGGACAAGCGGTAGAAAATGGATGGATGGATGGACAAAAAATGTTTGCTGTCAACATGCAAATGTCCAGGATTTAGCAGTGGAGAGATAAAGACTTGGTAGAAGTTTAACCTTAGCCAGCGTATACTACCAAATTTACAACCTGACTTCCTTGCTTTCTGTCCTGCGTGTCGTCTCCTACCTCCTTGGGCAGACAACAAAACACGGCGAGCCGCTGGTCTCGCTATGTTATCTGGAATGTTGTGTTGTGGTGAAAGTGAAGTAAAAATCAGATGGCCCTCACCATTTTCCATACGGTCTAAGCAAAACAAACAAAAAACAACTACCGTATAGTAAACAAAGCTGCCGGGGCATGGATGGAAGTGTAATCAGCGTGAGAGGACGTGGTAAGGAGGGCCTCATTTGCATTTAACAACTCCGCCTCTCAAAACGAACCATTTTTGAAGCAGCCAAAAAGTGGCTTTAAGATGGGTCTTTACAGAAAAATCTATGCAACGTTTTGACCAAAGAACCATCATTATATGTTATGTAGTTTTAAAAATAGAAAATAAAAATCATAATATGACTCCTTTAAACCTCCATAAATATTTGGTGTTTTATTATTTTTTTCTTTGTTTTTTCTTTTGTGTTTTTCTTTACAAAATACTGTGTCAAGGTTCCCTTTACTTCATAGTGTAAGGCAGGGGTGTCCAAACTTTTTCTACCGAGGGCCGCATATGGAAAAATTAAAGCCTGCGGGGTCCATTTTGATAGTTTTCATTTTCAAATCATAACAAAATATATGGATTTTTTTTTTTTTTTTTACCTTTAGGGCTCCCGGGGACCATAAAGTGTCTAAGTCATTAAAATGTTAAAAACAAGTCAAATTATTATTATTTTTTATTTATTTAACGCTTACAGTTAATCTCTACAGTATATCAACTTCAGGTTGATATAAAATTTAAAAAAACAAAAAGGTTTTATGCCTTTTCTGTCAAGACAACTTTGTTTTTTATAATAAAACTGAAATATGCAGTATTTCCCCCACTGCCCAAAACATTCAGAAAGCAATGTTTGATGTGAATTAATTAGAGCCTTAAAAACATCAATAAAGCAAGACACAATTAATATTAATTCATTGTTATTTTTGAGTAATGACAGTGAAAAGATAAATAAAATCCCATTAAATATATTTAGGATACAAAAGGTGCCCCACTCAGAAAGTGATACATTTGTATTAGTTTTTTTTTACTCTCAACACTTAAATTACGAGATCAACTTCAGATATATCTGTCAATTTTACGTTTTAACTATTATTTTGTTTGTTTTATGCTCTTTTGTCAAAGAAAACATTGATGTTTTTGTATGGCAATCACACAATATATGCAATATTTTCCACACAAAACATTTTAAAGTGAAATATTTGATAAATTCATTATAACATTGATTTTTTTTTTTTAAGCAATGGCAAAAGAAGAAAAATAAAGATAGACAAAAGAAAAAAAGCAGCCTGCATGGCAGCTTTGTGTCAACATTGCAACTTTTTCTAGTTAGATTTCACCTCATTCCACTTTTTGTAATGTTTATTTTTTATTTTTGCAATAGCATTTCCAGAATCTGTGGCGGGGCGGTAAACAATTAGCTGCGGGCCGCAAATGGCCTCCGGGCCGCACTTTGGACACCCCTGGTGTAAGGTATCTGATTCATGTAGGATTATTATCAGTGGGTAATAATTGGTATAATCAGTGCATCTACCGGGGGTTTGAGCCACACCGTCTTTAAAAACTAACGCCTCTGTTTCCAAATTTAATCACAGTTCTTTGAGCCCACCACAGTTATGTGCAATAAATGCAAAAGTGAAATTTACACATAACACAAATAGTGTCATGACGTGGACTATGATGCAGCTTACTGTGAGGCTTTCGCAGTTTGCTGCGAGGAATGTTTTCCCGTGGTGCAAACGGACTTGACTGGACAAGGCTTGCAGGTAAATACATTATTTAATTATTTACTTAAAAAGGTACCAAACAAAAGGCGTTCACAGTGGAGGAACAAAACTAACACACGGGCAGAAACTATGGACATGAAACATGAACTAAAAAACTTACTAAACTGTGGCTTGAATAAACAAAAACTTACGTGGCAAGAAAGGAGCAGCATGAACCAAGCATGAATAATCAGCATGAAAATGTCAACAGAGTAATGTCCGGAGTAATGTCAGTGTCACCAGCCCGACTACCTGGCAACTACAGGCTTAAATAGTCATGTCATGATTGACAACAGGTGCGAGTGTCCGAACACCAGCAGCAGGTGAAAATCATGCCACCATGGCAACCAAAACAAACAAGAGTGCATCAAAAAACAGGAACTAAGAGAGTCCAAAAACCAACAGAACATAACCAAACAAAACATGACCACAGAACATGACAAATAGATGTATTATATGTTTCCATTTTTTCTACCACCTTATCCTGGTTCCCAAATGTTGGCGTGTGTGTGAATGCATAAAAGTCATTTTTGATGCCGTTAAGCAGGAAAAATTGTGCATTTTGCCAGTTGGTGTAGGTTATGTTACACAATTTGATACATACACTATATTGCCAAAAGTATTTGGCCACCAATCCGAATGATCAGAATCAGGTGTCCTAATCACTTGGCCCGGCCACAGGTGTATACAATCCAGCACTTAGGCATGGAGACTGTTTCTACAAACATTTGTGAAAGAAGGGGCCGCTCTCAGTGATTTCCAGCATGGAACTGCCACCTGTGCAACAAATCCAGTCCTGAAATTTCCTCACTCTTAAATATTCCAAAGTCAACTGTTGGCTTTATTATAAGAAAATGGAAGAGTTTGGGAACAACAGCAACTCAGCCACCAAGTGGTAGCCCACGTAAACTGACAGAGAGGGGTCAGCGGAGGCTAAAGCGCATAGTGCAAAGACTTTCTGCACAGTCAGTTGCTACAGAGCTGGGTTTGGAGGTTGCCAGGAGAACGGTACATTTCGGACTGCATTGTGCCGAGTGTGAAATTTGGTGGAGGAGGAATTATGGTGTGGGGTTGTTTTTCAGGAGTTGGGCTTGGCCCCTTAGTTCCAGTGAAAGGAACTTTGAATGCTCCAGGATACCAAAACATTTTGGACAATTCCATGCATTTTGGATTGGGCCTCTTCCTCTTCCAACATGACTGTGCACCAGGTCACAAAGCAAGGTCCATAAAGACATGGATGACAGAGTCTGGTGTGGATGAACTTGACTGGCCTGCACAGAGTCCTGACCTGAACCCGATAGAACACCTTTGGAATGAATTAGAACGGAGACTGAGAGCCAGGAACTTCTCGACTAACATCAGTATGTGACCTCACCAATACGCTTTTGGAAGAATGGTGGAAAATTCCTATAAACACACTCCGCAACCTTGTGGACAGCCTTCCCAGAAGAGTTGATGCTGTAATAGCTGCAAAAGGTGGACCGACATCATATTGAACCCTATGGATTAGGCATGAGATGGCACTTCAAGTTCATATGTGAGTCAAGGCAGGTGGCCAAATACTTTTGGCAATATAGTGTATCGAATGCCATCTCTAAAAAGTCGAAAACCTTATTAAAGGTTGGAGGTCTTTATGTGTTTTAAAAAGCTAGTTTCAACCGAATTAGCTCAATAATTAATTGTTTAGGTGTATGTAAACATACTCAGTGTGTGTATGTGGGGCGGTCATGTTAGGTTTAAGGTGGGTTGTCTAAAAACAATCTCCAGCACCCCCCGCCACCCCAAAAGGGACAAGCGGTAGAAAATGGATGGATGGATAATATTAAAGAACAAAATGGGGCCACAAACAAAATCTTGTTGAGGGCCAACCCTGACCATCACCATGACTTTTAAACAAATATGTCAATTCAAGAATCCCATTCTGTAATTGTGAAAACACAACAAGTTATTAGGACCATAAAAAAAATCTTTACATTGAGATTTAGGAAATAAAAAAACCTCTTCATTGGAATTTTGACAGCTGGGCAGCCAGAAAAACACAGTTTGCAGAAACTTAACGGCTATATTACCCTGGAAGTGTGAATGTGATGAGTCAGGGGGACTTCCTGCCAGCATCAGTCTCATCCCCTGAGGAAATCTGCCCCAAAAGTCTGTGACACAAAAATAGTGTCAAGCGGTAAACAAAGTGAGGTATCAGCGGAGAAAATAAATGAAGTGAAAAAAAGTGCTGGTGGCAGCTTTAATGAAAGCTGTGAGGAAGATTAATGAGTGCTTGATGGTGGAAGATGCAGAGGGCAACTTCTATAAGGAGAAGAGAGATGTGCAATCAAAAGAGGTCAACAAAATCTAAACGCAGCTTCTTTAAATGGGAAACAAATGACTGTAGATTCCCTACTTAACCTCAGAGATCAAACCAAATGATTCAATAAGCGCGTGTGGAGCTAATTTTCATGGTTATCATGTAGGCCACAACTAGGAGTTTTAAATAATTGGATTGCTCATCAAAAAGCAAGATAAGTAAAAACATACCCGGAAAAAAAACGCACCCTTGGTCATCATTGGTCAATGTAAATGTTGATATTTTGCTTTGCAAATAACACCATTTGTGCAATTGTGCGGTTTATTTGAATATGAGTCTTGCACTTGCCAGTAATTCGATTGTGTTGTATTAAGTCAGAAAACTAACACGTCAGCAAATTTTCAGCAAAACTTTAGTAAAAACAAAGGATTTTTTAAAATCATTTTGAGTATAATGCGTCTCAAAAGTATGGATAAACTTCTCATTGTAATCAATGAGAGATCGTGTCCAAGCCGTTGAATAATACCGTGTATTTTTTTAAATTAAAAAACAACACAAAACAAAACATCACTGGTGTGGCGCTCGATTGGGAGAATCAATGCGTTAAAGTTAAAGTTAAAGTTAAAGTTAAAGTTAAAGTACCAATGATTGTCACACACACACTAGGTGTGGTGAGATTATCCTCTGCGTTTTACCCATCACCCTCACCCGCTGGGAGGTGAGGAGAGCAGTGAGCAGCAGCGGTGGCCACACCCGGGAATCATTTTGGTGATTTAACCCCCAATTCCAACCCTTGATGCTGAGTGTCAAGCAGGGAGGTAATGGGTCCTATTTTTATAGTCTTTGGAATGACTCGGCCGAACTCACGATCTACCGATCTCAGGGCGGACACTTTAACCCAGTGGTTCTTAACCTGGGTTCGATCGAACCCTAGGGGTTCGGTGAGTCGGCCTCAGGGGTTCGGCGGAGGTCAAGACACACCCGACTCATCGTGTAAATACAAACTTCTCCCTATCGGCGTATTACCGATATGGCAACATTTGACTGATTTGCAGGTGTGTAATTTGTTGTGAGTTTATGCACTGTGTTGGTTTTGTTGTTTGAACAAGGTGATGTTCGTGCACGGTTCATTTTGTGCACCAGTAAAAAAACATGGTAACACTTTAGTATGGGGAACATATTCACCATTAATTAGTTGCTTATTAACATGTAAATTAGTAACATATTGGCTCTTAACTAGTCATTATTAAGTACTCATTAATGCCTTATTCGGCATGGCCTTATTATAACCCTAACCCTCTATCAATCAATCAATCAATGTTTATTTATATAGCCCTAAATCACAAGTGTCTCAAAGGGCTGTACAAGCCACAACGACATCCTCGGTACAGAGCCCACATACGGGCAAGGAAAAACTCACCCCAGTGGGACGTCGGTGAATGACTATGAGAAACCTTGGAGAGGACCGCATATGTGGGTAACCCCCCCCCCCCCCCCCCCCCTCTAGGGGAGACCGAAAGCAATGGATGTCGAGTGGGTCTGACATAACATTGTGAAAGTCCAGTCCACAGTGGATCCAACACATCAGCGGGAGTCCAGTCCACAGCGGGGCCAACAGGAAACCATCCCGAGCGGAGACGGGTCAGCAGCGCAGAGATGTCCCCAACCGATGCACAGGCTAGTGGTCCACCCGGGGTCCCGACTCTGGACAACCAGCACTTCATCCATGGCCACCGGACCTATGCAACTCCCCCTCGCAAGGGACAGGGGAGAAGAGGAGAGAAGAAAAGAAACGGCAGATCAACTGGTCTAAAAAAGGGGGGTCTATTTAAAGGCTAGATTATACAAATGAGTTTTAAGATGGGACTTAAATGCTTCTACTGAGGTAGCATCTCTAACTGTTACCGGGAGGGCATTCCAGAGTACTGGAGCCTGAATAGAAAACGCTCTATAGCCCGCAGACTTTTTTTTGGCTCTGGGAATCACTAATAAGCCGGAGTTCTTTGAACGCAGATTTCTTGTCGGGACATATGGTACAATACAATCGGCGAGATAGGCTGGAGCTAAACCGTGTAGTATTTTATACGTAAGTAGTAAAACCTTAAAGTCGCATCTTAAGTGCACAGGAAGCCAGTGCAGGTGAGCCAGTATAGGCGTAATATGATCAAACTTTCTTGTTTTTGTCAAAAGCCTTGCAGCCGCATTTTGTACCAACTGTAATCTTTTAATGCTAGACATAGGGAGACCCGAAAATAATACGTTACAGTAATCGAGACGAGACGTAACGAACGCATGAATAATGATCTCAGCGTCGCTAGTGGACAAGATGGAACGAATTTTAGCGATATTACGGGGATAAAAGAAGGCCGTTTTAGTAACACTCTTAATGTGTGACTCAAACGAGAGAGTTGGGTCGAAGATAATACCCAGATTCTTTACCGAGTCGCCTTGTGTAATTGTTTGGTTGTCAAATGTTAAGGTGGTATTATTAAATAGATGTTGGTGTCTAGCAGGACCGATAATCAGCATTTCCGTTTTCTTAGCGTTGAGTTGCAAAAAGTTAGCGGACATCCATTGTTTAATTTCATTAAGACACGCCTCCAGCTGACTACAATCCGGCGTGTTGGTCAGCTTTAGGGGCATGTAGAGTTGAGTGTCATCAGCATAACAGTGAAAGCTAACACCGTACTTGCATATGATGTCACCCAGCGGCAGCATGTAAATACTAAAGAGTGCAGGGCCAAGAACCGAACCCTGGGGAACTCCGCACGTTACCTTGACATAGTCCGAGGTCACATTGTTATGGGAGACGCACTGCATCCTGTCAGTAAGATAAGAGTTAAACCAAGACAAGGCTAAGTCTGACATACCAATACGTGTTTTGATACGCTCTAATAAAATATTATGATCGACGGTATCAAAAGCGGCGCTAAGATCAAGAAGCAGCAACATAGATGACGCATCAGAATCCATCGTTAGCAATAGATCATTAGTCATTTTTGCGAGGGCTGTCTCCGTAGAGTGATTTGCCCTGAAACCGGATTGAAAAGGTTCACAGAGATTGTTAGTCACTAAGTGTTCATTTAGCTGCTGTGCAACAATTTTTTAGAGAATTTTGGAAATAAACGGAAGGTGGGAGACCGGTCGGTAGTTTACCATGAGGTCAGGATCGAGGTTAGGTCTTTTGAGCAGAGGATGAATAACCGCTTTTTTGAATGCTAGGGGAACAGTGCCAGAGGAAAGTGATAAGTTTATAATATTTAACACTGATGGACCTAATAATACAAACAGTTCCTTGATAAGTTTCCCAGGAAGTGGGTCAAGTAAACATGTTGTTTGTTTTATCCCACTTACATGCTGTAATAATTCCTCTAATGTTATTTCATCAAAAATAGAGAGACTATTTTGGAGGGCAGTGTCCGTCGTATATACAGTCGTATTTGTGTTAATAGAACCCAGTTGTAGCTGGGATGCGTTGTCTTTAATCTCCTTTCTAATGAGTTCAATTTTCTTATTAAAGAAATTCATAAAATCATCTGCCGAGTGGGTGGAGCTACTGGGAGGAGTCCCTTGTTGGGTTAGCGACGCTACTGTACTAAACAGAAATTTAGGATCGTTTTTGTTGAGGCGGATGAGATTTGAGTAGTATTTAGCTTTAGCTAAGGTAAGCATGCGTTTATAAGTTATTAAACTATCACTCCATGCTTGATGGAAAACCTCAAGTTTAGTCGCGCGCCATTTGCGTTCCAGTTTTCTACATGATAATTTATGAGCTCTAATTTCTTCTGTAAACCATGGGGTGCGCCTTTTAGGGGCCCTTTTTTGCTTTAGCGGTGCTATACTATCAATAATTTTGCGCAAGGCATCGTCAAAGTTGTTAGTGAGGTTATCAATAGAGCCGACATAATTTGGGAATGGTGCCATTACCGAAGGCAGTAGGTCAGCAAGAGTCATCGTTGTGGCAGCATTAATGTTGCGGCCGCTATAGCAGTTATTATTATTATTAGCTTGTTGACAATGAGTCAAAACTTCAAATTTTATAAGGTAATGATCGGACATTACTTTAGTATATGGAAGTATCATAACTTTGGAGGTGGTGACACCCCTGACAAGCACTAGATCTATTGTATTACCGTTGCGATGCGTGGGTTCATGTATTATTTGTGTAAGACCACAGCTATCAATTATGGTTTGGAGCGCCACGCACTGAGGGTCCGATGGGGTATTCATATGGATATTAAAGTCCCCCATTATGATTATATTGTCGGCGTGCGTCACTAGATCAGCAACGAACTCTGAGAATTCACTGATAAAGTCCGAATAGGGCCCAGGGGGGCGGTAGATAACAGCCAGGTCGAGAGGTAGCGGTGTGACAGACCTCATAGTAAGCACCTCAAACGATTTATATTTATTATTTAGGTTAGGGGTAAGGTTGAAATTTTCATTGTATATTAGTGCGACACCCCCTCCCCTTTTAAGAGGACGGGCAACATGTGCATTCGTATAGTTAGGAGGAGATGCCTCATTGAGCGCAAAAAATTTGTCTGGTTTGAGCCAGGTTTCGCTAAGACCAATGACGTTAAGATTGTTGTCTTTAATGACCTCATTAACTAATAACGCTTTGGGAGACAATGATCTTATGTTTAAAAAGCCCATATTATAGGTATTGGGCTGTTTTGACGAGTTTTTGTTAAGATTATCCGTAGTGGCAATATTAACAATGTTGCGTTTATTATGCGTAGTGCACTTTAAATAGTTTCGACCCTATCTAGGAATTGATATGACGGGAATTTTCCGATTGTTTGCTTGGTGCTGCAATAGACTGGACATATCATAATTTGCCACCTCAGTAGAATGCATGTCCACCTCTGACACAGACACAACAGAAAAAACGTTATGTGAATTGTGTATTATTCTAAGAGAATTGCTATGCGTACATGGATTATCCAGCCTGGCGCTGGCTAGTTCTAGCTTAACTGACTCCTCACCCGGACTAACAGACATTGTAATTGCCTGTGACCGGGCTTGCTCTAGTGTAGTCAGTCAAGTGAGACTTAAATAGTAGTCTATGTTTCTAGACAGGATGATGGCGCCTTCCTGGTTAGGGTGAAGGCCGTCTCTCATCAGCAAGCCTGGTTTGCCCCAGAAAGAGGGCCAGTTATCAATAAACGTTAGCCCCTGTTGCCTACAGAAGATAGACAACCACTTGTTAAGCGAGACTAATCTGCTATACCTCTCATCACTGCCTCTCGCAGGCAGGGGGCCAGAGACAATTACTCGATGCCTGGACATCTTTCTGGCGAGATCACAAGTCCTGGCTATGTTTATCTTTGTAATCTCTGACTGTCTCATTCTAGTGTCATTGGAGCCAACGTGTACAACTATATTCACATAATTAGTGGTGCGATTAGCCTGTCGTACGTGTTTACTAGGCCTGTTGCGAGTTAGCTCCCTAAGATTAGCTTCAATGTCAGGTGCTCTGGCCCCGGGGATACACTTTACTGTGGCTGGTTTGCTAAGCTTTATGTTTCGGGTGATGGAGTCCCCTATGACTAAGGTGTGGTGCCCGGTAGACTGGGGTGTAGGACTAGCTAAAGAGCTAAATCTATTATGCGTCTCAACCGGTACACCGTAGCTTGTAGGCCGCTTAGGACTGCTACAAGCTGGGCTAGTTAGCTCGCTACAGCTAACGCTAGCAGATGTGTCCGCAACATCTAAAGTTACGACATTACTCTGCTCTAACTGGCGGACACGGCCCTCTAGCAGAGCCAACCTCTCCGTGAGTATGGTGCAAGACGCGCAGGAAGCCATTACTCACAGTGTTTTCTGTCACAGAGTGAAGTTCCTGCTGTCCTCAGGGAAGTGGTCGCGGTCTGCGGGAGTAGCTTCCTACTTACCTTCTGACCGGCGCTGCTTTTCTCCGCGCTAGCTTAGCAGCTAGCTAGCTGAGGAAAGGGTGGTGGGACAGAGATCGGGTGATTTGCAAGTTAAATAGTACCACTAAATATGTTTGAGAAGTGATAAAGAAAGCTGTAGAACAATTAAAAGCACACAGATAGAGCGATACTTAGCCTTTTTCGCAACAGCGAACAGACGGCGAGCCCTCTAACCCTGACCCGAACCCTCTAACCCTAACCAAATAACTCTAAATTAAGTCTTTGTTACTTAGAATATGTTCCCCATACTAAAGTGTTACCAAAAACATATAACTTTGTCTTGAATTGAGAAAAAAAAAACATTTTATTTTTCACTAAAGAAGGGTTCGGTGAATGCGCATATGAAACTGGTGGGGTTCGGTACCTCCAACAAGGTTAAGAACCACTGCTCTAACCACTAGGCCATTAAGGCAATATGGTTTATGGTTTGGGTTTATTTAGAACATGCATACAATTACAACATGATACATCACAATTTCCTGTTTTTGTTTAATTCAACAAGTTCAAAAAGGCCTAGGATAAGAAGAGCCTTTTTAATCCTACCCCCTTTTCCATGACATAGTAATTGCTAACATATTTGTTCACTTCCTGATTTCAATTTGTACACAATTTACTCCAACAATAATACAATTCTAAAAAAACAACAACATAATAATAAAGAGTGAAGTAAGTTGTATTTTATATAGTAATATGAATAGCAATATCAATAAGTTCAAGATGTTTATCAAATTTCTTCTTCTTTGTACTTTGTAAATACGTTGAGTTTGAACAGTTTCCTAAACTGGATCATATTTGCTTAATTTATTTTCCTAATCAATTGCATAATTTAATTCCACATACTGATATGCTAAATGTTTTGAGTTTTGTACGGGCATACAAATGTTCAAAGTTACATTTTTCTTTGAGTATGTATTTTCCTCTTTTGTTGAGAATAATTGTTGTACATCCTTGGGTAGCAGGTCATAGTTTGCTTTGTGCATAATGTTAGCTGTTTGCAAGGTCACTCTATCATTGAATTACAGTATTTTTAATTTAATAAATAGAGGGTTTGTATGTTCTCTACACCTAATATTATATATTTTTCTAACTGACCTTTTTTGTAACTCGGTTCGTGAATGAAATGTACTTTTGTTATTTCCCCATATTTCTACACAATAACTCAGATATGGTAACACTAGCGAGCAGTAGAGGTTATTTTTTTCCCAATCCATATAATGTTTTATTCCGTATTAATGTATTTCTTGCCACCTTATGTTGTACCTGTATATTTTTTATATGAGATTTTCAGTTCCTTTTATGATTAATAATCACATCCAAATATTTGATTTCATTTGCTCGTTCACTGTTTACTCTGAACTCATTAGGAACATCAACACAAACATTATTGTCACTATCATAACAAATCAATATATTCATTATTTGTATAATAAATTATCAAATTGATTATATATATATATATATATATATATATATATATATATATATATATATATATATATATATATATATATATATATATATATATATATATATATATATATATAAAGTGAGCGCAATGCTAATGTTGCTGCTGTTTATGCTAGCTCGTTAACATTAAAACTGCAGATAAACAAAACTTCATGTTCTTAGTAGAGTTGACCAAAAGCACTTTTACATATTTTATATTCCAGCATCAAGGCTGGAGTTTGACCAACACACTTCAAAGACACTTTTGTGAAACCTGCAAATACTTAGTGAAAATTGTTGAAAAATACTATATTAACCTTTAACTGACATACAACGCAGATTTAGCCGACATTCTTTTCTTGCAAAACCAAGAAATATAAATAAAGTTAGAGCATCCTTGCTCTTTAATGCAGCCATTTAAGAGTGAATGAGATGTTTCACTGCGGAACAAGGACACATAAAGACATTTTCCAGGGCTGGTGTATTCCACAATAAAAGCCTTCAAGTGAAGGCACATGCTGAAGGCATTTAGAACATTCCCCCTGAGCCATTTATTTGTGACGGACAGTTCTCTGATGTTAACCAAGGCAGGCCTACAGTGGTGAGTGCCATTCAACCTCTGCCTCTCATTGACCATTATCTTGTGAAAAGGTCGTTGTGCAGTGACTCATCCACCTGCTGTGTGTGAAAGGAATAAATAATGGCAGGGAGGCTCGGAACAGAAGCGAATAAAAGCAAAGCTCAGCATCAGAGAAAGCCCACAAGGTGTTGGATGAAATAACATGCATGGTGTAAACTCCAAAGTCGAAGCCCAGATGGTCGCACAATCCTCCCGCCCCCCTAAAACTTTGAATTAGTATATATCGACACTGGACTAGCTTGTCGACAAGCTCCCTGAAACAGTGTATTTTTCAAAACCACCATCAAATTCCCTGTTTATCAGTATCAGTTTATTGTGTTGTCGTATCACTGACTTTGTCATTATCTCTAAGCCGTGTGAAGATGGCGCTGCAGTAGTGGCTGCTGGTCGCAAGAGCTCTGTGCTCTTGTGTCATCCTTTTGTGTTACTGGTGTTTCCCTCTTGTTTTCATGTGTTTTTAAAAAAAAAAAATTTTTGCCTTTTGGTTCGGGACCCTTTGGGGCTGTGCGACAAGGGGTGGCACTTTCGTGACTTCTGCGGTGCTTTTTTGTGGGCTTCTGGATCTGACTGCCGGCAGCCTTTTGGCTGTGGGGACCAGCTGCTGGGTCTCTGCCACACCAGAGTCCGTATGGAGAGATTGGAGGAGAGGAGATGTGGATGAAGAGATAGTGCTGCGGAGCTGGCGGTGGGCGCCGGGACGGACGGGCTTCACGATGTCTTGGCTGAATGAGCAGGTCTCCTTGGACGCATCCTCGCTCATCCATGCAGACTGGACACTGGCCGAGAGTTGGTGGGCGGACGAGGGTGGAGTCGACTCTCTTGGTTGCTTTGTTGAGTCCGCTACTGTCTCTGTTTCTTTTTTTTATAGATTTTTAGCCATAGGAAGGAATAGTTGTGCATTGTCACTGTACTCAAGACATCCAGGTGAAATTTTGTGCAAAGGTTGGTTTATTCCAGCAATTAGATTTACCAGGGGAAACTAATATTTGACATAGGTTCATAAGCATACTTGCCAACCCTCCCGATTTTCCCGGGAGACTCCCGAATTTCAGTGCCCATCCCGAAAATCTCCCGGAGCAACCATTCTCCCGAATTTCACCCGATTTCCAATATTGGGGGCGTGCCTTAAAGGCACTGCCTTTAGCGTCCTCTCTCACCTGAAACCTTCACCCCTTAACAGCCGCATGCTGTCCAGGCGTCCGCTTTTCCTCCATATAAACAGCGTGCCGGCCCATCACGTAATAATGTAGCATTGGAGGGGTTTAACAATGGTCTTTACTCGAAGATGTCAAGAAATGCTGACACGTTGTATGATCTTTTAACTGGTTTAATGATAATGTTAATTTCAAGTACATACACACACACACACACGCACAAGTGAATGCAAGTCATACTTGGTCAACAGCCATACATGTCACACTGACGGTGGCCCTATAAACAACTTTAACACTGTTACTACAGTAATATGCGCCACACTGTGAACCCACACCAAACAAGAATGACAAACACATTTCGGGAGAACATCCGCACCGTAACACAACAGAACAAACACCCAGAACCCCTTGCAGCACTAACTCTTCCGGGACGCTACAATAACATCTCCGGCTTTTGGAGCTCAGTGTACAACTGCACACACAACAAGAAGGAGACAAAGCAGAAGAACAAAGAAGAGACACGCGACGACGAGTAAGAAGAAGAAATACGCTTGCGAGTTCCAAAATGATTGGAAAAAAGAATTTCATTTCATCCAGAACAGCTCGAAGGGGAAGGGGTATGCTGCCTGCACCTCAACCCCACCCCCCCCATTTCCCAAATTCGGAGGTCTCAAGGTTGGCAAGTATGTTCATAAGATGCACCTCAATATATTTAAGGACTTCCATCCATCCATCCATTTTCTACCGCTTATTCCCTTTGGGGTCGCGGGGGCGCTGGAGCCTATCTCAGCTACAATCGGGCGGAAGGCGGGGTACACCCTGGACAAGTTGCCACCTCATCACAGGGCCAACACAGATAGACAGACAACATTCACACTCACATTCACACACTAGGGCCAATTTTTTGTGTTGCCGATCAACCTATCCCCAGGTGCATGTTTTTGGTGGCTAACAGTTTATGAAAACCTTGAACTGAAATTTTCAGAAAATGTTGGGTTTTCAAAATTTATAAGCCATGATAATCAACAAAGTTTGACATTTCACTTTGTATGTGATGAGTTTGTATCACAAATTAGTTTCACATTTGAAGTTGAAACGCGAAATGAATAGACTTTAACACAATATATTATTTTTTTGAGTTTAGTAGCCCTGGTGCAGCAGCTCTGTAGATAAGAGTATAAAATACCACACAAAACCAGAAGAATCTAAATAAAAAATATACAAATGGAGGGAACCTGTTGGTATTTAGCCAACAATCTTGCCTTCCTTCATACTTCCTCCAAAGGAGCTGTTTGGAATTCACCCCACCGACGTCCCACTGGTGACGCAAGCAGATTATCCATGTTTGGTAGAAATGGACAATAAACCTCCCACAAAACGAGACAGCTTTGTGGCAGCCAATCGTCTCAGCGAGTCCATCTTTGCTGAGCCTATCACCTGGCTAATTCCATCTTTCTCTGGCTAATCACGCAACCGGGCCCATCTGTCCAAACGCGTATCAAATGTCCAGTTCCATCTTTTTACTACCCAGCAAACTTTTTTGGCTCGTCCCTTCAGAGCGATCATTTGTAAACTGAGCTGTTTGCATTTCACGTTGTGGCAATTCAGGTGCGCTCTAATATTAATTTCACTATTACTAATGTATTAAGTAATTACGTTGTGATCCGAAACAATGTAGCCAATGTAGCCAATGCAAAGTTGTCTGTTTTCATTGATTATGCTTTTGGATAAAGACAATTGTCGTATTCTGGATGTGTTGTCTGGTTATTAGCAGGAGCAAGAGTGCTGTCCGTTGCTGTGTCTGTCACCTTTGCACGTGAAACATTTTTGCCATCGTTGCTTGTGTGCGGCTTAGCTATTTTTTGAATATTCTTTGGTCAAATTCAGTTAAAACTACAGATATCCAATAATATCGGACTGCCGATATTATCGGCCTATAAATGCTTTTAAATGTAATATAGGAAATTATCGGTATCGGTTTCGAAAAGTAAAATGTATGACTTTTTAAAACGCCGCTGTACGAAGTGGTACACGGACACAGGGAGAAGTACAGAGCGCTAATAAACCTTGAAGGCACTGCCTTTGCGTGCCGGCCCAATCACACAATATCTAAGGCTTTTCATACACACAAGTGAATGCATGTATACTTGGTCAACAGCCATACAGGTCACACTGAGGGTAGCTGTATAAACAACTTTAACACTGTTAAAAATATGCGCCACACTGTGAACCCACACCAAACAAGAATGACAAACATATTTCGGGAGAACATCCGCACCGTAACACAACATAAACACAACAGAAGAAATACCCAGAACCCATGGCAGTACTAACTTTTCCGGTACGCTACAATATACACCCCCCTTTCCATAACTTGAGTTGATTTATTTTGGAAAACCTTGTTACATTGTTTAATGCATCCAGTGGGGCATCACAACAAAATTAGGCAAAATAATGTGTTAATTCCACGACTGTATCTATCGGTATCGGTAATTAAGAGTTGGACAATATCGGAATATCGGATATCTGCAAACAAGCCATTATCGGACATCTCTAGTTAAAACTATCTGGTACTGTGTATCAGAACTGATTTACTGAAAAATTGAGAATTGAAGTCATTAAAATCGACTATTTTCTTAGCCACCCCAGACACACACAAATCTTTCAAAACTCCACTCAGCCCCGAAAAACAATGAATCCTGGAGCCGTCCCTGATAATGTGATGCCTTTATTTCCAGCAAATCAATTCCCTTTACATGATACCCTATGAGACTTATAAGGAACTTTTGTCATGATCCGTTGCCCGGATCATGTTTTGTTTAGTTTTTGACTCCCTCAGTTCCTGTTTTGAGCACCCTTAAGTTTGTGTGTTTTGGTTACCACGGGTGCTCACTAGTTTCACCTGCCTCTGATTAGTGTCCGGGACGCTCACCTGCTGCCGGGCACTAATCAAAGAGCTACTTATTCCGGTTTTTCGCCACGCTCAGTCTGACTTTCTTATTTGCTTCTATGCAACAAGTTACATTGGTTTACCTGTTCATGTGCTAAGCTACGCCAGAGCTCCCATGCTATTGGCACGTTTGTTTTGTTTGTTTAGTATTCCTGCCTGATTTATGAAAATACATCGTCGTCTTACCTGCACCTTGCCTCCGGAGTTTCCGTCTGCATCCTGGGAGAACGATCTACGCAGCAATATGCGACCCCGGCGTGACAACCTTTCTACAGTCTGAAAGGGAATACACATCAGATAATGATTTTAAATAATAATATATATCTTTTTACAACACGAACATGCAAACATCGCATAATTAAAGCCACAAAGCGGGCATACTATGTGTTCCCTTTACCTAAACATGTTAAAGGGGCCCAATCCTGCTCATTTAGGGGCTTTTAAAATCATATTGGATGCAAGTGTATCACTCTATCACCTTTATTTAGTCTGTTGCAATTGGTCAGGGTTTGGCTTCAGCTGCATAGACACACGCCACCCACAACTGGTTATGCAGCTTTGGACGGAAGAAAACCAGTTGGATATTAGATATACTGTAATTGGAAGAATATTGTAAAATCCGGCATTTTACTATGTTTGCTGAAGAAAAAGCTGTGAGTGAAGTGAAGAGAAAAGAGGAGAAGTAACTGTAAGGAAGGTTTTTAGCTCCCAAGAAAACAAAACAATCTCTTAACCACAACCTAAGAATACCCAATGCCTGACCTTAAACCAAATAGAAATAAACCTGCCATGATCTCGCATGACAGTTTAGACTCAATCATTAGTTATCTTAGTTTCTGTATTTACTTCCTGTCGAGCGCTTTTATTTTTGTTTTCTACTTCCTGTTTACCTCAACCACTTCTCCTGTCTAAACGCTGGCTCAGGACACACCTGTCTCTGGTTGTCAATCAGGATGCTTTTTTTATACAACATAATTTGCTTTTGTTTGCTTTGTGCTTTACACATATTTGCTCCTTGTGCACTTCCCTGCTGCACTTTTGTTTTTGTTTTTTTTAACACTGAATTAGTGCTGTGCCGAAACCAAATCTTTCGGTACCGGTACTAAAATGCATTTCCATACTTTTAGGTACTTTTCTAGATAAAAGGGGACCACAAAAAATGGCAATATTGGCTTTATTTTAACAAAACATCAACCTCTAAAGGCCTTAGTGGCCACATGCGTGGACAGCACCTTTTAGCTCTTATTTCCAAAATTGTGTACACTACTGAATTGGGGTCTTATGCCGCTTATGTGGACACTTATACTGCTATCTGGTGGTGTCAGAAGAGTATAACATACAATGGAATTTGGAAAAAAAATGTGTAAAAATAAAAACTAGCATGTCACTACACATGAAGTATACGTTTGTTATTTATGGACTAAGTACATCATATGAAAATATGATTTTTAGTTTTTATTCTAATTAGGGTCCAATAAGCCCAAATAGCAAAGAGAAATAAACAAAGCATGAAAACAAACAGAGGTTTTAAACATATGTTTCTTATTGCAAGTTTGTCCTTAAATAAAATAGTGAACATACGAGACAACTTGCCTTTTAGTAGTAAGTAAATAAACAAAGGCTCTGAATTTAGATGCTGACGTAGTCAGTAACAAATTGTGTCATTTATCATTCTATTATTTTGTCAAAATTATGAGGGACATGTGGTAGAAAATGAATTATTAATCTACTTGTTCATTTACTGTTTTTATTATCTGCTAACTTTCTCTTTTAACATGTTCTATCTACACTTCTGTTAAAATGTAATAATCACTTATTCTTCTATTGTTTGGATGCATTACATTAGTTTTGGATGATACCACAAATGTAGGTGTCAATCCGATACCAAGTAGTTACAGGATCATACATTGATCATAATTTAAGTCGTCATGTGTCCAGGGATGCATTTCCTGAGTTTATAAACATAATTTTGTGATACGGTACTTTTTAGAGGCGGTATAGTACCAAATATGATTCATTAGTATCGCGGTATAATACCAGTATACCGTACAACCCTACATTGAACATATGTTTACTTGCACTATGCCTGATGTCTCTGCATCTTGGGTTTCAACGCCACAAACAACCGTAACCAAACCAAGTGTAACTAACCTAACACGCCAACTTTATGGTATGTGCATAAATATGCCATGTAGAACAACATTTTGCACATACATAAGTCTGAAAAGTTTCACATGTAGCATGAGGCCCCTTTAGAAGTCAGAAAAGGCAGCTATCTTATTTGCCAGTCTGGAGGGTTGTATCATCACTGCAAGAATGCTTTTAAGTCTTCATTGTGAAATTTATTGCTAAATGATGAAAATAGCAATTACTTAAACAAAAAAAAAAGGGATTTATGCGCTCTACAGGTAATCAAAGAATGAACGGTGGATCTTAATAGTGTTCAGTGCTTGAATAGTAAATCTCCACAGAAAATTGGATTTTATGCTCACCTACAGCGGCTCTTACTTTGACTCGATTTTGCACAATAACAGAAGATAAAACTCAAGTGTGATAAAAATGACACATTGCAAGAAGTTATCCGAAAACAAGCACATTTTTCCCTGTAATGTGTGACAATCAATAATAATAATGATAATACAATAATGGGAAACAACGCCTCATTTATTTAACAATGCACATTTGATGTAATTTGTGTATTGTGTTTTTAAAAAATATATTTATAAACATGTTTTTCTGGGGCTTTTTTTATATTCTGTCTCTCACTGTTACAGTAACTCTACCATATAAAAATTATGGACTGTTCATGTTTTCGTAAAGAGGGGACTAGTTTTGACATTAGCAGTCATTTAGGCCATGTAAACTGGTTTATATAATGCTGTCTCCAAGAGTGGAAGTCTTTTGAGGGTATAAAACAGTCCCTCCAGGAATTCACAATCGTGAAATTCAATTAATACCAGCAAACTATGTGCTGCCTCGCAACTTTGTTCAATGCCCGCAACTTCCCCGCATATATTCGGCAATCAAATCTGTCTCTGCGTGGTGCTAAAATGCGCACATCCACTGTTTAATAAAAACTCGGGTTTGTTTCTTGTGTTAATATATTAACTCTTTATTACTCAAAATCTACAAACCCCCAAACCAGTGAAGTTGGCAAGTTGTGTAAATCGTAAATTAAAACATAAGACAATTATTTGCAAATCCTTTTAAACATATATTCAATTGAATAGACTGCAAAGACAAGATACTCAACTTTTGAACCGGAAAACGTAGTTATTTTTTGCAAATATTAGCTCATTTGGATTTGATGCCTGCAACATGTTTCAAAAAAGCTGCCACAAGTGGCAAAAAAGACTGAGAAAGTTGAGGAATGCTCATCAAACCTATTTTGGAACATCCCTCAGGTGAACAGGCTAATTGGGAACAGGTGGGTGCCATGATTGGGTATAAAAGCAGCTTCCATGAAATGCTCAGTCATTCACAAACAAGGATGGGGCGAGGGTCATCAGTTTGTGAACAAATGTGTGAGCAAATTGTCGAAACGTTTAAGAACAACATTACTCAACGAGCTATTGCAAGGAATTTGGGGATTTCACCATCTACAGTCCGTAATATCATCAAAAGGTTCAGAGAATCTGGTGAAATCACTGCACGTAAGCGTCAATGCCCGTGACCTTTGATCCCTTACTGCATCAAAAAGCGACATCAGTGTGTAAAGGATATCACGACATGGGCTCAGGAACACTTCAGAAAACAACTGTCAGTTAGTGCAGTTTGTCGCTACATCTGTAAGTGCAAGTTAAAACTCTACTATGCAAAGCAAAATAAATTCATCAACAACACCCAGAAACACCACCGGCTTCGCTGGGCCCAAGCTCATCCAAGATGGAATGATGAAAAGTGGAAAAATGATCTGTGGTCTGACGAGTCCACATTTCATATCAGGATTGTAATCAGCTCAAAGTTCAAAAGCCAGCATCTGTGTTGGTATGGGGGTGTATTAGTGCCCAAGACATGGGTAACTTACACATTTGTAAAGGCACCATTAATGTTGAAAGGAACATACAGGTTTTGGAGCAACATATGTGGCCAGCCAAGCAACGTCTTTTTCATGGATGCCCCTGCTTATTTCAGCAAGACAATGCCAAGCCACATTCTGCATGTGTTACAACAGCGTGACGTCGTAGTAAAAGAGTGCGGGTACTAGACTGGCCTGCCTATAGCCCAGACCTGTCCCCTATTGAAAATGTGTGGCGCATTATGAAGTGTAAAATACGACAACAGAGACCCCAGACTGTTGAACAACATAAGTTGTACATCAAGCAAGAATGGGAAATGATTCCACCTGAAAAGCTTCAAAAATTGGTCTCCTAAATTCCCAAACGTTTACTGAGAGTTGTTAAAAGGAAAGGCCATGTAACACATGTAACTTTTTTTTACAATGTGTTGCTGCCATTAAATTCCAAGTTAATGATTATTCGCAAAAAATATATATGTTTCTCAGTTGAAACATTAAATATCTTATCTTTGCAGTCTATTCAATCGAATATAAGTTGAAAAGGATTTTCAAAACATTGTATTCTGTGTTTATTTACGATTTACACAACGTGCCAACTTTACTGGTTTTGGGTTTTGTACTTTCAGCTCCAGTCTACAGCGCTAAGACTTCTGGGTAATGTTGTATATAAACATTTATTTCCTAGTTTATTTAACCGTTATTCATCAAATTAACAACACATTTTTTTTTTTAGCAAACAGGCAGCATTTACATGTTAGAGATGTTGACGTGTGATGATAATCTCTCATCTTCTCTCATTTACCAAATAAAATACCACTAAAAATTGCTGTCAGCAGCTCACAAATGCTCTCTATGTGCGGGAGTAAATGTGTTTGGAACATAGAAAAAAAGTATTTGGTGGTATTACTATTTGGAATTATAATGAATCATTAGTTGTATTTAATTAAAACAGTACAATAATTTGACGATGAACTCTGAGTATGTGCTTTCACTGCTATGTACGGTTTACCTTTTGTGGTATAAAATGAGTAAAACATCAATTCCAATTTTTGTTAATCTGCAATAGTTTTTTTTCATCGTATTTTTCTATTTATAATACACATCAAACTGAAAATGTGCTTAGAGTGGCAGCCCTTACATATTTTAGAATTGATCATCTTGGATATGGGCAAGACTGTACAGAAAAGGTAAGGAGGTGTTAAAGCTCCTATTACAAGTATTGATCATGGGTGAAAGAGAGAAGATGGCTTTTTACTACGATTCCATTTGTCATTTTAGGCGCTTCCAAATCTTCCTCAGCAAAGATAGATGTCAGCTGTCATGCAAATGGCAGTAAAGAAGGAGATATACACGCCACACATGCAGGGGGACACTTTTTTTTAAATATATACGGTCTTGTCGTACAAGCGAATAGGCCATCAAGAAGGCACTATCGAGTCATTTTGCAGAAAACTTCTGTTGTATGGTTGCTCAAATGGCTTATAGTCTTGTAACTATCTCCTGCAAAAGCACATTCAAATTGTTCATGACTATTTGTTCTGTTCAAACTCACTTGAATATGTTCCAATGAATCCTGGTAGTGGATAGGTCCATGCTTGTATTGTACATTTGCTACCCAAAGGGGTTGCACTAGTATATTTATGAAGCTGTTTTGTTGAATGGTGTTTATATATGACGGGGACTTCATATTGGGTCTCTTTAATGGTTTCCCTGTTCTGATACTGCCTCGTGAAAAACTATACAGAGGCTGGTATTGATGATTTTGCTTCTCAGAAAAAGGCCCATTGAGAAGAAGAAAACAATCAATACGGTACAACCTTTCACACCGACTCTCCCAAAGGTTGCACAGTTTGTAATTTGAGCATGGAATGAGGTGGCCACCGGTTATTTATAGCTGTATTAGAGGTGGGACTTCACCAGTGGCTCACTTTTCACTGTACTGTTGTTTTGACAAAAAATACTAATTATGATGTTTATGGTGTACCCCAGGGGTCAATACTAAGAACATAGTTTATTTTGTATTTAAATGATACACTCAAAGTTCGATAAATCACAGTTGTTGGGGTCCATAAAATACAGATCACGTTATTCTCTTCCATCGCGTTATATAGAAATCTTTATTTTTTACCCTTTAATTTTCGAAAAAGTTATGCACGGAGCTCGGCTGCCTAAACCTGGATAGTGCCCCCCATGGCGTGACGTGAATGGTGGATTGTGCTCCCACGTCACAGAATGGGAGCACAGAGAGTTTGTGTTACATATGGCGGGGAAAGGAGACGACACAACGGCAGGAATCAGTTAAACAGGTTTATTGAACTTGACGATGCACTGGCATGTGTATGCTACTAAGAGTGTATGGTGCAGGACGATGTGAAGAATTAGCAATGTAAATGTTACCACAGGGTGTTGTACGTGCGTGTTGGATGAATAGTCCACGAGTCCAGAGGGGCAAGGCAAGAAGGAAGTCTGTGGGCAAGGGAGAGCACAGAGAGCAGGTACGAGGAGGGAAGCCAGAGACGGTTACTATGGAGAGTGAACTACGTTCCGGCACTGGATCTTTAGGTCCGCTGGTCTTTATGTCGTCTGCCCTTATTAGATCCAGTGCGCTGATTGTCGATTGCCTGCAGCCGTGCAGGCGCATGGCCGCGATGCGGGAAGAGCGAGCAGGGGCGTGTCCGGGGGCGCTCCTGGCGGAGCTGCCCGTGGCGCTTGCTGCAGATGGCATGAGGGATTGCACATGCGGCGTGACAGTATGGCCATCACTGGGTTGATCATTTTTTGTTTTTATTTTTTAAATCTTTCTTTTTGGACACTTTCATAAAGATTTACTGTGTACGTTTGTAAATACGCTATAGTTTGCTGAAAAATAATGTGATTGACGCTAGTGAAAAAAAAATGGTGAAAATTCAGGGTGTGCGGCACGACCGCGTTATATAGAAAGTTGCGTTATATGGGACTGCACTATATTGAACTTTGAGCAGTGGTGTGCCGTCAGGGCCAACAAGGCCTTCTCTGCTGGCCTAACATAACCAGAAATCAAGATCATAATTAAAGATAAAATATTTTTTTTATTTTCTTTCCCTAAATATCTAAAAGTATTCATATTCTCTTCATGTCATATTATGCTCCTTCCAATGCTGTTGTTTTTAGATTTAGTTTCTATCCAATCAGAATTCAGCTAGCTTACGTTGCTATGCTGTACGGAATCTGCCTGAGGCCTTCAGCATCAACAATGCAGGCATCTGTGCACTGTAAGTGAACGGGGACATACAGTTGATAGACAGTTCCAATAGCCAATCAGATCACGAGTTGTTGTCAGTAAGGCCTTCTAGCTGGCCTCACGTTGAACGTAACATTTACACGTCCTGTGATTGGATGCTCATCGGGACCGTTAGCGGATGAATTTGAGAACACAGAATTGAGAGACAGTTGCGATAGCCAATCAGATCACAAGTTGTTGACAGTAGCCTATCCAAGTAGCCTGATGTTAACGAGACTGTGATTGGATACTCACTTGTCATTCCAAAGTGAGTATCCATTCACAAGTTTCAATTTAGCAGGAAGCGGGAAGTGTTGCACCGTAGTCACACCGAGATAGCAGAGAAGGAGAACAAAATGTTGATTAGGTGGCAGATATATATTTGCAAGGCCATTTTCAAGAAAGGATATTTAAAGAGAAACTACATCATGTGAGACAATGTCGGCCAACCCCAGAAGCTAGCTCAGCTGTTCTGGCGATAAAATGGGGATAATACTCGCCGTTTCCACTCGAATAAGCCGACGAAAAGGGGTACCACTGGCTTATGCGGCGTCGAAGAGGTCCTATTAACTGTGTTCTAATATTTAATTTTTTCACTTTTAATATGTTTTTTGCTATTTAAATTTTGACAGTACCACATAAGATATGTTTTAATTGCTGATGCGTTTTAATTGATTTTTAAATGCGCCAGAAAATTACCCGTTTTGTACACTGTTGATGTGATTCAATGTGCAGTAGGGCGTAAATGTGTTCCTGTATAGTATTTCTCCAGCAATGGTCATGTGGTGATGGTATTTTGAGAGGTAATCTTTGAAGTCGGACATCACTGAAGGCCTAGGTGGGAAACGCACGGCCCACCACTGACTCTGAGTGTATTTGTGAGACCACAAAAGTGAAATTAGTGTTGCGCCATGCTTTTGTGTCGGGGTTGTTTCGTCTCTCTAATGTAGAAGTCCTTCTGGAGTTGGGCTTGAATACAAATGATTTCCATGCGTGAAAGATGGGATCTGTTATGAGTCCAAAATAACCTACGCTGTGCTTTATCACTGTGATCCAGACGAGAAGAAAGAGGAGACAGACTGCAATGTGTCCGAGCTGTGATGTGATATATATTCCTAACAGTCCATTAGAAGTGTGTAACATACAAAGCAGGCATGTGCGGAAAGCAAACAAGAGTGCACTCAGACGTAAAAGTAGGCATTTCCTTTTCGAGAGCTGGTTTCAATTGGCGTTTGTATCAGTTTGATTTGATTTGGGCTTTTGGCTGTTGTGTGAAAGCCACCATATATGAAAGGAGGCATCTGCTGGAGCTGAAAAACACTGGAGCATCCGTCTGGAGCATCTGCTGTGCTGACAGGTGGAATAAATCACTTGCTCCACTGCAGTCTTCCCCACGCAGAGCCAACACTTGTGTGGACTGCAGCAGCCCTCAGCCGTGGGCATGGTGCCCTGAAGAATACTATGGAGGCGCTGCAGAGATGCTTTGTTTGGAAAACCGGTATTAGTCATTCTGATCAAGCACCCATCCAACTTGAAGAATTAAACCTTTTTTTTTTTCTACATTGATTTAGGGCTGCTACGCAGGTTTTGTGGTACGTTGTGTACATTGCACAGAACTATTTCACAAAAATGTAATACTTTAATATAACCATAGTTTGTCATCGTGTCTGTAGTTAATTATACATTTTTAAGGATGTGCCATCACTGTGAACAGACAGTTTTTATCCATATGGACAGACTAAAAAACTAAAAAGGTCATGCTTTCATAAAAGGATGTGTCTTCATGACAACACAGAACTGTTGAAAGAGCCATTTCTTGCCATTAGATAACAAACTAGGCCAGACAGTACAGATCTGCAAACTGAATTTAGTTTAATCAGTCGAAAATATCCAGTATAAAACCAAAACTCCCAATACAATCTAGATTTGATTGATAGAGGATCACAATGTTTTATTATTTCATAATACCACTTGAAACTTGGCAGAGCAGCCCATTATGTTACACTATTTTTCAACATGTTAGAGATTTGTCTAGCCTTGATGCTGACATTTCAAGAATTTAAAAGTGTTAGCATCACAGCTGTATTTTGACAGACTATCATGCTAAGTTAGCCCAGCCGCTGAAAAACAACGACAACTTACGGAACTTACAGCTTCGACGTCTCTAGCTGACTGACAATTTGTAGAACTCCAGGCTGTATTTTAAGAGGTGTAGCAGAGCCTGCATAAAACAAATCAAAAATCTAAATTCCCCATTGAAGTGGTGCAGACATCGGATGGGCTCATCTAAGTAGCGGCATGTTCATGACAAAGGATGTTTTTCTATTTGTGGTGTCATGTGAACCCACAACTTCAAAACTATATTATAGATTTTTCATGTCATTGTCAATGATGGTTTTATATCAGTAAACATTTATTTCAAGTAGTTTTTGCAAAGAGGTTGTAGTTCGAAGTTGTGTGGAACTGTGCTTTACCATACCTCAGAATATAGCTAATATTTACAGTTTTGCAGATTACAATAAAAACAGAATATAGTATATATACAGTACAGGCCAAAAGTTTGGACACACCTTCTCATTGAATGCCTTTTCTTTATTTTCATAACTATTTACATTGTAGATTGTCACTGAGGGCATCAAAACTATGAATGAACACATGTGGAGTTATGTACTTAACTAAAAAAGGTGAAATATCTGAAAACATGTTTTGTATTCTAGTTTCTTCAAAATAGCCACCCTTTGCTCTGATTACTTTTTCGCACACTCTTGGCATTCTCTCGATGAGCTTCAAGAAGTAGTAACCTAAAATGGTTTTCACTTCACAGGTGTGCTTGAAGCTCATCGAGGGAATGCCAAGAGTGTGCAAAGTAGTAATCGGAGCGAAGGGTGGCTATTCTGATGAAACTAGAATATAAAACATGTTTTCAGTTACTTCCCCTTTTCTTGTTACGTACATAACTCCACATGTGTTCATTCATAGTTCTGATGCCTTCAGTGACAATCTACAATGTAAATAGTCATACAAATAAAGAAAACGCATTGAATGAGGAGAAGGTGTGTCCAAACTTTTGGCCTGTACTGTACATTCAATTCTGAGTGGAAACCATGAGAGAGCAGTTTGGATGACAGTGTGCAGCAAAGCCGATGTGTCATCTCTTTCCTGATGTTTCCTTGGTCATGTCACCTTTCCACCTTGGCATGTTTCACTTGTCAAGATAATGTGACATAGGTTGTTATTTATGACACTGCTGTCACTTCCTAGTCACCATATGCTCCCAAGTATGCTATATTTAGTACTTGAAATCGTGTTTTGATCTCATAAGAGTGGGTCAAGCTTTAGTATTGCTATACTGTGTGTATTTGATCAGATGATATTGTCTTTTTACATGTGCCTCAATAAGTTATTGGAAAACAATACACTTCAGTGACGAGCGGTGAGGTTTAAGGCAGGGAAGACAATTTCAATGTATTATTATTATTTGATTGCAACATCATATGCTCTCATTAGGCTGCTCATTAGGATACAAAATAGTATAATTCACTCTCATAATGTTTTTATCAAATACTTCTAAGTCACAATTATAAAATATAACATTTAAAAACATTTATTTACTTTTTATTTGTATGTGAAGTGCATGCTCTCATACATGCACAGTATTTTGATTGTAAAAGTCTGATCACCTTCTGTTTTGTCAAAAAGTTTAGTTTGGATAATTTGGATACTCGAATATATAATTCTCCATCTTGGTAGTCACATTCATTCATTTGGCAGAGCATATAAATATACAGGTATATGTATTTCCATCCATCCATTTTCTACCGCTTGTCCCTTTCGGCGACGCGGGGGGTGCTGGAGCCTATCTCAGCTGCATTCGGGCGGAAGGCGGTGTATACCCTGGACAAGTCGCCACCTCATCAGGTATATGTATTTGCTTTGTGTAAATAAAGTATTTTATTTTAACATAATCCGCTGGCTTCTCTGTAAAAATTAATAGTGTGGAAGCAACAAGCGCCTGCTTGCTAACGTACGCCACCCCTATTCATATTGACTCAGTGTGTGTGGCGACTATGACTTCTACAGTTTTACAGTGTAAAAAGGTTTCTGAAAACCTTCTGTTGGCGATATTGCTGACGAACAGAAATAGCGCAGTAAAAAGACTTGCTTAGGAACTAAATGAGAGAAGGAATACAAGGCACTGCCTCATCTGGTTCCTATGATTTATTCATGCAGTGCACTCAGGACATAGCGCACTGCAAAAAAATCTGATAAGTTTGCATGCACACTAAGCAGGGAACAATGTCTAAATAGGGAGCCTCATATCAGTTCCTGTACTATATATGATGAGGAAATGTGCAAATTAAGACACGTATACTTAAGAAAGTGTTAAAAACTATTTTAATCATACACAAAATACATTTATTACGCAGTTTATTGAAAAAATAGTGATATTGTATGAATTATTATTCTTTTTTTATTCTTCATCAATAAACTTTCAGTAGGCTCTGCCTTACCTGCCTACTCTGACTGCACGCCCCTAACCTAAATAGTCAGCCTATTGACACATTCAAAAAAATATCCTATAGTTTCCATAACTTCAAATTTTTCACAATACAAAGTTCCAAAAATATATATATATTTTTTCTTATTTTCCAATTTGTTTACCTAATCCAATTGCTGTAATACATTTTTTTTAGCTCCCAAAATGTTCACTTTTCCCAGAATTCTACATTTTCCAAAATTCCCTTTGAATCTTAATAATTCTTGCAAATTCCATATTTCTCAACTGTTTGAAACCATTCCAACATCTTCAGCGGTATAGCTCGGTTGGTGGAGCGGCCGTGCCAGCAACTTGAGGGTTGCAGGTTCAATCCCCGCTTCCGCCATCCTAGTCACTGCCGTTGTGTCCTTGGGCAAGACACTTTACCCACCTGCTCCCAGTGCCACCCACACTGGTTTAAATGTAACTTAGATATTGGGTGTCACTATGTAAAGCGCTTTGAGTCACTAGAGAAAAGCGCTATATAAATATAATTCACTTCACTTCACTTCAGGTTATCTACTTTCCCCATCCCCAAATTCCCACTTTTCCTCAAAAATCCCATTTTCGAAACATATATTCCAATTGATCTTAATAATCCTTACTACTTCCACATTTTTCAACCGACTCAAATCATCCTAACACCAAAACATTCAACTCATTCAAACAATTTTTGACATTTCCCAGAACCCCAAAATTACTTTTGATCTTAAATGACTTGCTCCTGCTATACTACTACTATTACTACTTTTACTATATTTGTAAACTGCTTCGAACAATTCCAAATTTGATATAGTTTGAATATACTTTACTCGTTTCATATTTCCCTTTGAAGCATTGTCTTGATATTGTTTGTATTTAAATTTTTACTTAGGAAAACCAGAAAGTCATGGTCAATGATACTTTGTCAGTAAAGATGCTTCTACTGAGCTCTGAATCTATCCCAGCTGCATTTGGGCAGTGGGCGAGCTTATATTCAGCTTTAAAAAGATAGGGGGGTGAATCCTCAATAAGCAGTAATCTTTGTCGTCTATTACGAAGTCCGGTATGAAAAAGCAAACACACGCATTTGTTGACAGAAGTAGGAAGTGCGTTTCTCTAAGCACTGAAATAATAGCGCCCCGGAAATAAGTTCCGGCAATGCTTAAAAAGACCAAATTACAGTAAATATCGTACATATTACATATTGCTATGAACGTGTCTTGCTACTACATTATATAAATACTTGCAGTGTGTATATAAAACATTGATAGAGGGTCGAGAAGTTCTTTTAGAGGGCTTTGAAGGCATCATAGGGGATTCACATTAGCCGGGTGACGATCGGTCACATTTACGTCTGGTTATGCTTCCTTAGTTTGTTTATTTCCTGAGTAGCTCTCTTATTTTCAGTTTCTTTTCCTGCATGTTTCCCTGAGAGCTCTTTCCCCTCACCTGCCGCTGATTGGCAGCCTGGCCACACCTGGTGGTGGTTACCAATTAGACTTCTTTGTAAACTGGCCTGCCCTGCATACATGGCTCGATGATTGTTTCCTGTTTCCAAATGTATGTTCCCTGCATGTGCACTTACTAGTTGCACTTGTTCCTTTTGACATTAAAGTCATGTTTACCTGCGATACGCCTGCATCTTGGGGTTTAAGACCGACAGAACCTAACACGCCGCAACCTGCAAGCATTTTGTTTATCTTTCGAATCCAGAAGAAAAAAACATGGCTGTTCTTGTCTCTCACCCATCCATCCATCTTCTTCCGCTTATCCGAGGTCGGTTCGCGGGGGCAGCTGCCCAAGCAGGGAAGCCCAGACCTCCCTCTCCCCAGCCAATTGGTCTAGCTCCTCCCGGGGGATCCTGAGGCGTTCCCAGGCCAGCCGGGAGACAGTCTTCCCAACGTGTCCTAGATCTTCCCTGCGGCCTCCTACCGGTCGGACGTGCCCTAGGGAGGCGTTCGGGTGGCATCCTGACCAGATGCCCGAACCACCTCATCTGGCTCCTCTCCATGTGGAGGAGCAGCGGCTTTATTTTGAGCTCCTCCCGGATGACAGAGCTTCTCACCCTATCTCTAAGGGAGAGCCCCGCCACCCGATGGACGAAACTAATTTCGGCCGCTTGTACCCGTGATCTTGTCTTTTTGGTCATAACCCAAAGCTCATGACTATAGGTGAGGATGGGAACGTAGATCGACCGGTAAATTGAGAGCTTTGCCTTCCGGCTCAGCTCCTTCTTCACCACAACGGATCAATACAAGGTCCGCATTACTGAAGACGCCGCACCGATCCGCCTGTGGATCTCACGATTCACTCTTCCTTCACTCGTGAACAAGACTCAAAGGTACTTGAACTCCTCCACATGGGGCAGGGTCTCCTCCCCAACCTGGAAATGGCACTCCACCCTTTTTTCGGGCGAGAACCATGGACTCGGACTTGGAGGTGCTGATTCTTGTCTATTATATTGATTTTAAATGATTGGTAACATTCCAAAAAAGGTGTGGTTTCCCTTTAAAACATATTCTCATTGATTGGTTCCTTAGTACCTCCACTTTTCTCAACTGATTCAAACCATCCCAACACCAAAACATTCAATTAAAGCAAAACAAATATTTTTGGCGTTTAAAAATATTTATCCCGGAATTCCTTATTATCAATAACACATAATCCCTGCAAAATGAATGAGACATTACTACATTTCTTAATCCCTTCCATCTTGGATCAGGCTAACAAATGTCCTTCTCCTAAAAAAAACAACACATTTTCTGTCATTCATTGTTTTCCGCACAACATTTCCATGCTAAAGGATAGGTGCACTTTACAAAACTACAGCATCCTGCACATGTACATTGCACCAGAAGAGAATATCACTGTGCATGTAGTCCAGTCAGTGTCCATATAACAGTCGGGACACTTCAGTTTATTTCCAGACGCTCACTTGGGACTGATGCAATGTGGCCATTTACTGTTTGCTTACTTTTTCCAGGCTGGGAGGCCTGGCCATGCGTCTTCAGTGAGGATCACCAAGGGAGTATCAACATGACAGATAAGAGCCTGTGAGGCGGCTTTAAGTGCATCCGACAGCAGGGGGAGAAGATTGAACATTTCTCAGTCGTTTCGCGTCCTCCGTGTGATAGCTGGGAGAGATTCACACTACATGGGGCCTTCAGACCAAACACTGTGAGACCTTAGCGCTTTTAACATGTACACTATTCATGTCTTGATGATGTCACAGTGTTTTGGCCCGTCTGGATTCTCAGTGGGCTTAAACGTAAGAAAAATGTGACAGCAGAGATATGGTTAAGTGCTGTATTAAGTCTGAGTCATCACACATGGGGGAGCGGTGGATTTAGCGTACAACTTGGGGATGTTGCTCTGGGAAACATTATTCCAAAGCAGTTCTATTTATATTAGAAATATCTCACCGCACAACACCAAGTGTGAAATGACGTCTTCTGTTGTATAAATGGCAACAGGTAGATACACAGAAATAGTATTTATTTGTTCTGCCTGTCACCATCGTCGCTGGCATACAGTGGATTACGGTTGTCAAAAGTATCAATACTTCAATACCAAGTCCATAACATCGTGGTAAAAAATAGATACTTACACTGCAAATTATTTGCCACTTGCCAAGATTTATAATTTTATTTTCAGAAATTTCCCTAATTTTAAGAGCTATTTACTTATTTTTAGTCATTGACTAATTTTAATTTTAGCATGAATATGTTTTTTTCTCCTCTAGTTTAAAAATGTTAGAATTGAAAAAATAATTATTTAAATAAGATATTTTGGTTTCCCCCCCACATAGAAAATCTTGTTTAAAGATTATCCAACATCCTAAGGATGATTAATGTGAGAACTGCAAGTTGAATAATGCTTGTTTTCAGAAAAAAAATACTTATTTTTAGCTTGAAAGTCCTGGTAATTTCTAGATATACACATTTTAATTTAGGATGTCTTATCCCTAAAATCTAGTCTTTTCATCTTATATTTTGACAGCTCTTTTTCGCACTGTACTTTTCCAGTATTTTTAAAAAAGAAAGCCTGCTGTCTTAAAAATCGCCCGCAGTGTTTTCAATATGTTTATTTATTTGTTTCAGCCTGGATTTGGCACTTCCGTTTCACTTTTGCTCATAAACAAATTATAACGGAACTGTGGCACTATGCATCATAACTATGCGTCACAACACAGCACCTGATTTGCCAGTGAATAAAAGAGGGACTAGAAGGGTTCTGTGGTGGTAAGGCATTAAAAATGAAAAGGGGAAGTGAAAGAGAAGTGTCTTGCATCGTGCATTTATTTGGTAATCAAATACAAGCGGTCAAAAAAGGCAAAGTATTCCCTGCACGAGTGAGAGTGGCGGGAGGTAGTGTTACTACCGCTTGCAATGCCTGCAGAAAACTTGCGCAAACTTTTTGTGACACAACCTTTATCAATTCCGTAAGTGCAAAGAAGACACAGCTTAGAGACAATTGTTTGTCATTTAGCAACTCTTTGGTGAAATAAGTAAACCAGTGGTGTTCACAGTGTGGTACCGGGGCCATTTGCGTAAAGTAGCTTTTTTTTTTTATTGTATCGTAAAACTAAATTACTGTAAAAATAAATGAATGAAGAAATTACAAAAATAAAAATGGAGTGTAATGAGAAAAAACCTGAAATTTTGATATTACGCTCAATGGCCTAGTGGTAAGAGTGTCCGCCCTGAGATCGGTAGGTTGTGAGTTCAAACCCCGGCCGAAACATACCAAAGACTATAAAAATGGGACCCATTAGCTCTCTGCTTGACACTCAGCATCAAGAGTTGGAATTGGGGGTTGAATCACCAAAAATAATTCCCGGGCGCGGCCACCGCTGCTGCTCACTGCTCCCCTCACCTCCCAGGGGGCGAGGGTGATGGGTGAAGTGCAGAGGATAATCTCGCCACACCTAGTGTGTGTGACAATCATAGATACTTTAACTTTAACTTTACTAATAAAAACAAAAATGTGTCTTTAAAAACATATTTTTTACTTTTTATTAGCTTATGAAATTACAAATTACAAGATGACATCAATCCAAAAAAAGTTGACACATTTTTTGTATTTAGTGCATATTTATAAACACAGTATTGCTTGTTTTGAAAAAAACTGGGACACTAAAGGCCACTGCTGTTCTTTTTTGAATCTATAATCACCTCTTTGCAGCTGCTACTGCAAACTAAATTCTGTGCAAAAATTCAAAACATTTTGAAGCGCTGTGATCTTAAATGCTACAGTTTGAAACAGTTTTCTATTAAGTAGTGGATGTAAAAGTGCATGGGTCGAATTATTTTATTTTTATTGTTAGTAAGTGGGAATTCGCAGGTATCGGTATCGATTACTGAAATTCTGGTATGGTGATAATCCAACAGTAGCTAGACCAATTCATTAAATAATCACAAAATATTAAGCATATCAATCAATATACTTTATTTAACCAGGTAAGACTTATTGAGATTAAAATCTATTTTCCTAGAGTGATCTGGCCAAAAGGGCATCAAAACTAAGTGGCAGAAATATATATAACAACAAAAACAGCACACACTGTAGTTAAAAATACAAATTACTTACAACATTAACATAAAAACATGCGCTTGTTCAAACAAATAGTAACTGTTTCAGTAAAGAAATAAAATAAAAACAAGTACAATGGCCTATAGAACTGGTTTCTCAATCCTTTAACCTCGACTGAAATACCCCCAAAGAGATCAATCAGTTTAGGTAACCTCAGATGCTTTTGTAAGTCCTTCCATGACCAGGGAGTAGCAAATCCGAAGGCTTTTTTCCCCCAGGCTTTGAGTTGGCTCTAGGAATGAACATGCTAGGAATATTTTGCGACTGCAAGCTGTAGCAACTAAAATCTCTACACATATAAGAAGACAAATAGTGGGGAACCAGCCCAAGAAGTAATTAAGATATAAAAATCATCCATCAAGAAAATCTGCGAACAGACAAAGATGGACGGTTTACCGATGCATACAAAGTGCAATGGTGGACAAAGTTGCCACAACCAGTAATAAAACATACAGCACAGTGATATGCAGTATCACAGTTTTTAATAAGTGTCGGGTACATTCATAAAAAGCATGTCTCCATAATTTAGCAAAGGCATGAAAGAGGTCAAGATCAAGTTTCCTAACTTTTAGGGAAAAACAGGTTTGTTTCTAAATGACACATAATGTATAATGTAATAGAACTCAAAAGTTACAATACTCAAAAGACAGGTTACAACATGATATTACAGAGATCTCAAGTTGCATTGGAAATATAATTACCGCAAACTATCCAATTAAGGCCTCGTTTCAATCTCAGACTGTCTGAAACAAGGTCATTAACAGCTGTGGCTCAATATGGCAGTAGGAAGCAGCCAACAAACTAGCAAACATTAAGAATAACAAAAAATGGTTATCAGTAGCTAGCCTTGGTGTAAAGGCACATTTTTTTCTATGACTCTTGTGTTCAGTCTTTTGAGCATGTAGCAAACAAAGTGAAGCTGTGAGTGTATTAAATCTCCAGCTGTCTCTGTTTGTACTTTATAATGAAAATCCATATAAACTATTCTGGGTACATGTGGAAAATCCAGGCTGAGCTCAGCATTTGACTGCCCAAAAATATCAAAACAGACTAATCGACATCACCTATTCTAATACCATGACTGTCTAGTCAGGGCGCACCAAGACCAGCCAGTGGAAACTGTTCATTTCTACAGCTGCACTTTGGAGTCACTCCACAAATGTGTAGGACATCATACAGACTTGCCAATTTCTAATGACGAACTATGCATATTGGCACCCATGAAATGCAAGTGCATTATGTTGATCAGAGGCACCCAAAGTGCGTTTTTGTGGTCTACAGATCGATTTTAATTTGCCGCTTACTCTACACAAATTACAACATTCTAGTATGCATCCAGACCAAAACTTGGACTGGTCCAAATCCCTTCCCTTCCTCAGACTTCCAAAAAGAGAGATATATTGATAGTGTGTTCTATAAGGTGTGCTTTAACTCACTAGTGCTGAAAGCATTGATTAATTGTTGCATTTTCATATCCATCAAAATATCTTTACACAAAACACGCTTCTATGATCATGCCACTCATCATGACATAATTGTGCAAAACCTCACCGTAACTCATTAAAGGATTTTCTGCATTTTTGCGCTTACTGTAAAGAAGGACTGACCTCAACAAGGCGAGACGTTTTTATAATGTTTACAAACTTTGATATGCTCTTATGATAAGGTAATTTAGTTGATGGAATTATAAGACTGTGGGGACATGTCGCATGTTTGGCCATACCCATACTTTAGTGCTATAACTTAAAGGCCTACTGAAAGCCACTACTACCGACCACACAGTCTGATAGTTTATATATCAACGATGAAATCTTAACATTGCAACACATGCCAATACGGCCGTGTTAGATTAGTAAAGTGCAATTTTAAATTTCCCGCAAAATATTCTGCTGAAAACGTCTCGGTATGATGACGTTTGCGCGTGACGTCGCGGATTGTGCGGACATATTGGGACACCATTGTGGCCAGCTATTAAGTTGTCTGTTTTCATCGCAAAATTCCACAGTATTCTGG
The DNA here is from genome assembly GCF_033978785.1 of Entelurus aequoreus. Lineage (NCBI taxonomy): Eukaryota > Metazoa > Chordata > Actinopteri > Syngnathiformes > Syngnathidae > Entelurus > Entelurus aequoreus. The sequence continues at coordinate 32,836,796 of NC_084742.1, read as the reverse complement.
ACATCTGTGTTGGTGAATCTTTTGCAATTTGTTTAATGAACAATGAAGACAGCAAAGAAGAAAGCTGTAGGTGGGAAGCGGTGTATTAGCGGCCGACTGGACTCTTACCAGGAGGACTTTGAGTTGGATAGCAGACACGCTACCGTGAGTACGCAGCTTTGGCTTCCAAACATTTGATCGCTTGCCCGTACTTGCGTGCCGCTATGTGCATGTCACGTACGTAACTTTGGGGAAATATATGTGCTGTATGAACTTTATGGAGGTGAACGGTACTTTGGGCTGTGGGATTGAGTGTGTTGTGCGGGTGTTTGAGTTGTATTGGTGGGTTATATGGACGGGAGAAGGGAAGGTGTTTGTTATGCGGATTAATTTGTGGCAGCTGAATATCAGGTCCCACCCTCCTCTCACAGCATCTTCCCTATCTGAATCGCTTCCACTGCCCTCTAATCCTTCACTCTCACTTTCCTCATCCACAAATCTTTCATCCTCGCGCAAATTAATGGGGCAATCGTCGCTTTCTCGGTCCGAATCGCTCTCGCTGCTTGTGGCCATGATTGTAAACAATGTGCAGATGTGAGGCGCTCCACAACCTGTGACGTCACGCTACTTCCGGTACAGGCAAGGCTTTTTTATCAGCGACCAAAAGTTGCGAACTTTATCGTCGATGTTTTCTACTAAATCCTTTTAGCAAAAATATGGCAATATCGCAAAATGATCAAGTATGACACATAGAATGGACCTGCTATCCCCGTTTGAATAAGAAAATCTAATTTCAGTAGGCCTTTAATAGAGCTGAAATATAAGTAAAAAGGAAAAATATAACCTTAGAGGAAAAACTAACTTAAAACATTCGTATGCTCGTACAACACTCAACACTTTTTAGCATATCAGTATGTGGAATTAAATTATGGAATGGATCAAGCAAAGAAGTTAAACAATGTACTGATATGATCCACTTTAAGAGGTTGTTCAAATTAATAGTGCTTGCAAAGAAGAAGAAATATGAGAAATACCTTCAACCTAATTGAAAAGAGGATATTCTTCATCTCAGTATGTTTATCATGACTGACCTAATTATATATTGCAAGAACTGCTGTATTAATCAGTCACTGATGTAATTGTCTTACAAAAAGAAGACAGTAAATTGATATATATATATTTGTAAACGCTCTGAAGTGGAAAAGGAATAGGATTAAATAAGCTTTGCTTCTTCCTACTCCTTTTTGGACATGATGTAAAGAGAAATTATATAACATTGTGTGATGTATTATACTGTAAATGTTCGAAATAAACTAAACTCAATCAAACAATCAATTAATCAATAGTGTTGTTTTTTTTGTTGAATTTTCATATCCATTAAAATATCTGTTAAATTTTGGTAAAATAGCCACAAAACCTGCTTCTATAGTTGCACAAACCTTGTACATTCAGACCATGGTCATCACTGTGGCATAATGCGAAACGCCACCTTACAGTAACTCACTAAAACCGAGTTCAGAGACATCAAATTATTATCTGCATCCATACACATGTTGTAAAGAAGGACCGACTTGTTTATTCTTATTGTTTTAATAATTTTGTTTTAATTCAACTTTGAATATTGTCATTCATTCAGGTCATTGTAATCTCAGGGGAATTGGATCGATCGCAACTGGACTATTCAGATAGTTACTAAGATTTCAAAGTATACTTTATTAGTTCATGCTCTCATTTGTGTAATGTTTGCAAAGTTTGATTTGTTCTTATGATTCGGCAATTTAGTTGATGTAATCATAATACTGTGGGGGCATGTTGTGGAGTGGCTCTGGGTTACTTTTTGCCTCATTCCTCACTTAAAGCCTGAGTGAAGACCTGATAAGTTTGAAAAAGAAAGAGATTGTACAGTTTTATCTGCTCACAGATACCACCTGGTGATTGTTTAAGCACACTGCAGCTAGTCCTTGATAGTCCCACGCTTTAGTCACACGCAGGATGTCCATAGGAATGAGACAAACATACAACTTCACCTACTGTAGCATGTTTGGCCATATCCACACTTAAGTGCTTCAACTTAATAGTGCTGCTGGTGAAGCTTTTTTGTTGAATTGGGCATTTATTTTTTTAATTAAATATCAGTCCACTTTTGGTAAAATAGCCACAAAACATGCATCTATAGTCACACAAAACTTGTACACTTGTCACTCATAGAGACATTGGTGCAAATCTTCACCATAAGACACTAGAGCTAAATTCAGCAAACAAATAATTATCTACGTTTGTACGCTTACTGTAAAGAAGGCCCGACTTCAAGAAATGGAGAAATGTTTGCAATGTTTGCAAAATTGTATTTTATGATAAGGCAGTTTAGTTGCTGAAATTGTAACAATTAGGGGTGTGGGAAAAAATCTATTCGAATTCGAATCGCAATTCTCACGTTGTGTGATTCAGAATCGATTCTCATTTTTAAAAAAATCGATTTTTATTTTTTAAATTTAATTTAAAAAAAATGTATTTATTTTTTTATTTTTTATTAATCAATCCAACAAAACAATACAAAGCAATACCACAACAATGCAATCCAATACCAAAACCAAACCCGACCCAGCAACACTCAGAACTGCAATAAACAGAGCAATTGAGAGGAGACACAAACACGACACAGAACAATCCAAAAGTAGAGAAACAAAAATGAATATTATCAACAACATTATCAATATTAGTTACAATTTCAACATAGTAGTGATTAAAAATCCCTCATTGACATTATCATTAGACGTTTATAAAAATAAATGAACAATAGTGTCACAGAGGCTTACACTTGCATCGCATCTCACAAGCTTGACAACACACTGTGTCCAATATTTTCACAAAGATAAAATAAGTCATATTTTTGGCTCATTTAATAGTTAAAACAAATTTACATTATTGCAATCAGTTGATAAAACATTGTCTTTTACAATTATAAAATATTTTTACAAAAATCTACTACTCTGCTTGCATGTCAGCAGACTGGGGTAGATCCTGCTGAAATTGAATGAATAGAGAATCGTTTTGAATCGGGAAAAAAATCGTTTTTGAATCGAGAATCGTGTTGAATTGAAAAAAATCGATTTTGAATCGAATCGTGGCACACCCAAAAATTCACAGCCCTAGTAACGATGTAGTGGCTTGTTTGGCCACGTCCACAACTAAGAAGATAAATACGTTGGATCCAGCACCATCCTCTCAGAAAAAAACTGCTCTATCTAAGTCTGAGAGCATGAACTCATGAAGCCTGCTTGGACATATTTGAAGACCATCTGAATAGTCCAGTTGTGATCGATCCAACGCCCTGACCTGAATGAATGTGAATGGTCAAAAATTAAATAAAACAAATTTACCATATTTGTAAGTTATATCTGGTCTATAGAGCGCACTGGTATATAAGCCGCATCCACTAAATTTTAGAAGAAAAACATATTTTCCATATATTCGCTGCACGGGGCTATACAACGCAGACATAAGAAACATTGTGACGTGAGTTATTTACACAATAAGATTCTGTAAAAGTTTATTTACATACCTTAATTGTTTCCAAACGGTGTCTGTAACACGGCAGTAAAACAGCTGATCAATCAAAACAGAAGTCATCGTCATGAACTCACTAGCTGCGGAAGCTAGCTCTCCAATCAGCTAAACAGACTCAATAACTCCACGGTGACATCTTGGTAAGTTTACTGAGAAATTTTTGAAACTGAAACAATACAAAAATAATGCCATTGTATGCTAATAATACTAACACAGACATGTGTCACCATGTTAGCATATTAGCTACTTCTAATGATGCTAGCGTCATTACATTACGATAACATGTGCAAATGTGCATGAAAACACTCCTATACACATCACACATGGGGTGGTTCAGCAAATATAAATAGTCTTAGTTATATTGTTCAACTTGCAAATGTTGCCTGGAGTGATGGATGAAGAATACATAAGAGTAAATACGCTATGGACGGCTGGAAGACTAAATGACACATCGATTGGAGAAAAAAAAGAAGCACTGCCAGTAAATGGAAGGGCACTGCAGCACCTGCAGTGAGCAAACTTGTCCGAAAGATGGCGCCATAGCACAAACAACAAAATTCCCTCTTAAGTGTTTTTGCTTTTTTTTTTTTAAACAACATTATTTTTATTTAAGCCGCCAGCCAAGACAAGTACATAAATTAGCCGCTCAGTTTTATAAGCTGCAGGGTTTAAAATCTATGAAAAAAAGTAGTGTCTTATAGTCCGGAATTTATGGTAGTAAAACAATAATAATAAACTAACTATTTCAAGACAGAACTTTCAGCCTTTTTAGAAATATATATATTTGTTTAACGCATGAAGTAGGGAATGGATTCATATGGCCCCATTCTTGGGTGGATCTCGCGTGAGAGGAAGTGGGTCGGTTAATCATTTTGCAATGCAGGCTGCTGAAAATGATGGAAAGCGCCACTCTACACAGCAACTGACAATGTGGTCAAAATTGGAATCGCCACAAAACACATTTTAATACATTCAACACTCTACTGCCGACTGGCGGCTAAAGTGGATAGTGCAGCCCCCAATTTCGTCACATAAATAAGGCCATAAGAATCCCGTTCATACTGCATAAACCTACATTTTAGGGTGTTTGATTAAATAAAATACAAAGAATATCAAAGTGGCAATACCACTACATTTTTCTGTATGCGGTCCTCAGAAGAAAAATTATAGTTTACTTGTGTTTCCTTATGTTGCACTAAGTCTATTTTGCTCCAACATTCAAAACATGAATACTTGTATTACTGTGTTTGTATTGTAACTTTGTCAAACACTTTTGTTAATAGCCCTTTTCATCCTGTGTTTTTATCCAAATGTAATCATAAGCAACAAACTAAAAACTGATTAGAAATTTGAAAAAGCATTGGTATCAGTTTCATTATCGGTGTCACGACTTGGTTCTTGGGTCTTGTTTCTCCGGAAGGCAACGGAAAGTTGGCGCGGGCCAGACGTGAATTTGCATACATGGTTTTAATTTTAACACTCAAAAAACTACAGGCGCACACAATGGCGGAAGTACAAAAACTTGGCTATGAAAACAAAACTTGCACAAAGGCAGAAACTATGAACAATGAAACAAAAACACTAACTGTGGCATTAATAAACAAAAACTTACTTGGCATGAGAAAAAGCATGAAAAAGAGCAGCATGGATCGTCAGCATGAGGGTGAACAGAGTGGCAGGAGTGTGAATGTGATGTCGCCAGGATGAACAACAGAAACAGACAGATTGAAATAGTGACATGATCAGTGAAAACAGGTGCGTGACTCAAAACGTGAAACAGGTGCGTGACAGGACAGGTGAAAACTAATGAGTTGCTATGGAAACAAACAAACAAGGAAGTGCAACCAGGAACTAAAAAGAGTCCAAAAAACAAACACATGGCCAAAACAAAAACATGAACAGACATGACAGAACCCCCCCCCTTACGGACAGATCCCAGATGTCCAAAAAACAAAAAACAGGATCAAGAGTCATGGGAGGGCGGGAGGGGGACATGGCGGTGAGTCGCCAGGCCAAGTGGCCCTGAATCCACCAAGGCATAGTCATGTGGCGGCGGCGAGTGGAACGCCGCCGCCACAGGCGAGGTGGGCGACCCGGGAAGGGCCAAATGCGTGGCCGACGATGAGGTAGGCGCACTTGGCGTGGCGGACGACCAGGCAGTGGCCACCTCCGTGGCAGACGAGGAGGCAGGCGCGTCGTCATCATGGCAGGCGGCGAAGCTTGGCGTGGCGCGTCAGGCGGCGAAGCTTGGCGTGGGGGGTCTTGGTCTTGGCGTGGGGGGTCTTGGTCTTGGTATGGTTGGTCTTGGTCTTGGTCACTTGGAGGGTCTTGGTCACTTGGAGGGTTTTGGTCACTTGGAGGGTCTTGGTCTTGGCATGGTGGTTCTTGGTCTTGGCATGGGGAGTCTTGGCATGGGGGTGCTTGGTCTTGGCATGGTTGGTCACTTGGAGGGTCTTGGTCACTTGGAGGGTCTTGGTCTTGGCATGGCGGTTCTTGGTCTTGGCTTGGGGAGTCTTGGCATGGGGGTGCTTGGTCTTGGCGTGGGGGTGCTTGGTCTTGGCGTCGTGGAGCTGCCACGGGCGGCGCTTGGCGTCGTGGAGCTGCCACGGGCGGCGCTTGGCGTCGTGGAGCTGCCACGGGTGGCGCTTGGCATTGTGGAGCTGCCACGGGCGGCGCCTGGCGTCGTGGAGCTGCCACGGGCGGCGCTTGGCTTGGAGCTGCCACGGGCGGCGCTTGGCTTGGAGCTGCGACTGGTGGCGCTTGGCGTGGAGCTGCGACTGGTGGCGCTTGGCATGGTGGCGCTTGGCATGGTGGAGCTTGGCATGGTGGAGCTGCTAGGCATGTTGATAGCCTTGGAGCAGGGCGTGGAGCAGGGCGTGGAGCAGGTGGAGGTGGCCTAGCTGGAGGCTGTGGCTTGGCAGGTCAAAAGACTGGTGGTGGCGGCCGTGCTGGTGGCTGTGGCTTGGCGTGACGAAAGACAGGTGGTGGTGGCCGAGCTGGAGGCTGTGGCTTGGCAGGTTGAAAGACTGGCGGTGGCGGTCGTGCTGGTGGCTGTGGCTTGGCGTGACGAAAGACAGGTGGTGGTGGCCGAGCTGGAGGCTGTGGCTTGGCATGGCGATGCTGACCCACCCCACCTGAACAATTCCCAGCCCTAGCCCCCCCCCCCTCAAGGAGCGGATCCCAGACGCGCTCCCCGCGGTCTGGAACCGTCTTTTGGGGTGGGTGGAGGGAGGTCAGGAGGGGGGCCAAATCCTCCACTTTAAATTGTCCACAAAGTATTTCTTCTTCTACCTGGGTTTTATTGGGTGAAAAAAAAAATTGTGACTTGGGCGTGGCTTGAGTCCTGGGGGGCGGGGCATGGAATTTGGGTGGCTTGGGATGACTTGCTCTAATGTCCAAAAGTATGTTCTGATAATGGTTTATCATGTTTATGGGATTAGAGTCTTTTGCTGGAGGTGAGTGATCAAAAGAAAAAGTATTGGAAAAAAAATGCTGGTCTGTGACGTCATCAGGGCGAAGCCGGGCTGGCTGCTGCTTGCTTCCGCCCGGAGGGGGAGGGGCTTGTGGGAGCGGCGTGTCCTGCCGGCTCGCGGAAGTCTTTCCTCGTCCTTGGCGACGCTTCCGGGACGGGAATGACGCGCCGATCGGCACCAGCTTGCCTCCATTTTCCCACATCATCCCCTTGCGCTCCCTGGGGGAAAAGCGCAGCGTCTCGGTCTCCATGGCGCGCAGCACCTCCCAAGAAGCCTCATCCAAACTGTCCAACTTTCGTGCGGATAAATTGTTATGCTGGCGACCTACTGTCACGACTTGTTTCTTGGGTCTTGTTTCTCCGGAAGGCAGCGGAAAGTTGGCGCGGGCCAGACGTGAATTTGCACACATGGTTTTAATTTTTACTCTCAAAAAACTACAAAAAAGGGAAGCAAACAAAAGGCGCGCACAATGGCGGAAGTACAAAAACTTGGCTATGAAAACAAAACTTGCACAAAGGCAGAAACTATGAACAATGAAACAAAAACACTAACTGTGGCATTAATAAACAAAAACTTACTTGGCATGAGAAAAAGCATGAAAAAGAGCAGCATGGATCGTCAGCATGAGGGTGAACAGAGTGGCAGGAGTGTGAATGTGATGTCGCCAGGATGAACAACAGAAACAGACAGATTTAAATAGTGACATGATCAGTAAAAACAGGTGCGTGACTCAAAACGTGAAACAGGTGCGTGACAGGACACGTGAAAACTAATGAGTTGCTATGGAAACAAACAAACAAGGAAGTGCAACCAGGAACTAAAAACAGTCCAAAAAACAAACACATGGCCAAAACAAAAACATGAACAGACATGACACTGGACTTGAATTTACTTGGTATCGGAATGAAACCAAAACTTGCTGTATCGCCCACCCCTAGTGGATGACACACACTACTACCCCCCCTCCCTTCGCCATCCACTGATTCATCATTATGTCAAATGAGCTCCCTGTTAAGAATGCCTGTCATTAAATTGTCTCCACAGGAAAGCGACAATAACATTGATGATTAAAAGTTACATAAAAAATAATTTGCACGTCTAAATGAATTGATTGAATGCTGTCAATGTGGGTGGACTATCACAACAATATGCAGAACAAATCACTGAATTAATTAATTTGTTCTGTGTATTTCATCTATGTGGATGTTTTATACTTGGTAACATCTTTAATGGATTTGGTTTACTGCTAATATCTTATGTGTTTTTTTTGGTCGTGCTCCAAGAGCCATTTTTAGTTTAGCCAGTCTGTCTTCCATATCAGGCCTGGCAGAAGATGCTCGGGTGGACAGAAAACAGTTCTTGGGGGGAGGATTTGGGAGATTTCCATTGAATCGTAACAAGTGCCAAGTGCAGTTGTTTGGTCAAACACTTGTCACAGGCCTCCCACTTTCAGCCTGTGCAGTTTAATCATCTCTAATACCCTCAAAGTGATGAGGGAGACCACCTCACTAATGCAGAGTCAGATTTGGTAATAAATCACCTGCCAATCACACTTGAGCCAACTTGTCACTGGAGAGTGGGGATAGACTTCCCCCAGGGATTAATTTTCTCTTTTATTTGTGAAAAACGTGATTAATTTTCAATGATTTGCTAGCGTAATGCAAACAGATAAAGGACAAGCTTTTATGTGGTGGCTCTCAAACTTTTTTCACCAAGTACCACCTCAGAATTAACTTGGCTCTTCAAGTATCACCATAATAACCAACATTAAAATGCAGTAGCATAGAGGCCTAAGCATTCATTAAAAACAAGGTATTTTAAGTATTTTTGGCCACTCTAACCTTACAGACCGTTTGAACAGTAACTCTGTGGTTGAATATAGGAAAACAAAACACAGAATTTTCATCTGGTGATTCTTTTTCCTACCACTAGATCACACGTTTTCTGCAGGTGAGCTACTTTTCAATTGATCAAGTCGAGAGGATCTACCTCAGGGGTCACCAACGCGGTGCCCGCGGGCACCAGGTAGCCCGCAAGGACCAGATGAGTAGCCCGCTGGCCTGTTCTAAAAATAGCTCAAATAGCTGCACTTACCAGTGAGCTGCCTCTATTTTTTAAATTTTATTTATTTACTAGCAAGCTGGTCTCGCTTTGCTCGACATTTTTAATTCTAAGAGAGACAAAACTCAAATAGAATTTGAAAATCCAAGAAAATATTTTAAAGACTTGGTCTTCACTAACTGACAAAGAAACAGATAACAGATTTGATGTCCAGTACAAAGTGTGACATGATTTATTAAAACATTTGAGAGTTGACTTTTGTATTTTACATGAGTTATTATTTGTACAAACATGGTGCAAAGTAATTCATGATTTGTTAAAATTTTTTAGTGGCTAGCTAGTTGAAATGGGCTATTGTGATTTCACAAGACTGTCTTAGAAGTGATCATTTGAAAATGTTCAATTTGAAAAATGTGCACTTAGAGAAAATATAAAAATAAAGTGTTGCATATTGATATTTATCTGTTTCTATATATATTTATTGTGAGAAATCATTAAGATGATCAGTGTTTCCACAAAGATAAATATCATTAATTATTAATAATAACATAGAGTTAAAGGTAAATTGAGCAAATTGGCTATTTCTGGCAATTTGTTTAAGTGTGTATCAAACTGGTAGCCCTTTGCATTAATCAGTACCCAAGAAGTAGCTCTTGGTTTCAAAAAGGTTGGTGACCCCTGATCTACCTCATTCATAGATATAATTTATATTTATTTATTTATGAAATATACATTTTTGTTGTAAAGTTAAAATTAGTTTAATGATAATACAAGCATGTTTAACACATATAGATTCCTTTTTTTCAGGAAGACAAGAATATAAGTTGGTGTATTACCTGTATCTGATGACTTGCATTGATTGGAATCAGACAGTAGCACTGATAAAGTCTGAATTTTCAAATGGAGGAGATAAAAAGTCCTCATTCTGTCCAAAACCACATGAAAGTGGTCGGTTTTTGGTGTCTTGTTTATGTAGCTTCCATACTCGTTTTTATACGCTTTACAAAAAAAAAATTGGCGGCAAACTCCATAGCTTGAATGAACGCCAGCTTTCTGAGACTCTTATTTTGTTAGCACAGGCAGGATGAAGCAGCGCTTTTATTGTAAAGACAGGAACTCTGCAGTTCTTTAGAGTTTTTGACGGCAGGTACGGCGCGACAGTCTGTTGAAATAAAAAGTGTTTCTGCCTTCCTGTCGGTCACTTTTTCTTAATAATGATCTCGCAGCAGCCAGCGTCATCTCAAAAGATCCTTGAGTACCGTGAATGTTAATTAAATGACAAAAGTGACGTCCTGGTGAAGATTGATGATCTCTAATTTTTAGGTCTGTTTTTTTTTAATGCCTGGCTGGCGATCGACTGACACACCCTCCGCAATCGACCAGTAGGTCGCGATCAACGTAATGGGCACCCCTGCTCTAGATGAAACCCGCATACCACTTACTGTATGGCCGGTACACGTACCACACTTTGAGAAGAAATAGTCTGGTGCTACTTGATTAAAGGACCCCTCTAATGCTTGACACTTAATTTCATAGTTCGGGATCTAAAAACAATGCCTACAGATATAATTCCCCCTAAAATAGACACAGTAGTGATTTTAGGCGTGAAGAGGATGTTGGATTGTGTTTATACACATTCATGTATGTACTATTTTATTGTTTGATACTGTATGTGCACTATTTTAAAATGTGAATCTTGTCCAACAAAAGAAAGGAAGTAGTTGTCATTGTTTACATCACACACCATTAACCAACATTGTCTCGTAGTCATTCCACACTTTAACAAAAGTTACAATTTTAAACATCACCGGTACATACGTAAAAGTACAGTATCCATCCATCCATCCATTTTGTACCGCATATTCCCTTTGGGGTCGCAGGGGGCGCTGGAGCCTATCTCAGCTACAATCGGGCGGAAGGCGGGGTACACCCTGGACAAGTCGCCACCTCATCGCAGGGCCAACACAGATAGACAGTATATTAAGGTAAAACACTGCTTTAGCAGTAGTGCACAGTAGGAAAGGAGACAAACAAGCACTCATTCTTTTGGAAGTAATTGTACTCAGGCGGCTTTTTTCGCCCATGGCAATGTCCCAGTTTTTAGACCTTCCCACTCTAGAGCCAGTTTTCAAAAACTTTAGTTTCAGACCACCAAAAACGCCGTTTGCGTGAGGATAAAAGGCAGAAACGGTACATATCGTCACCGTTTCCACCTAAAAACGATTCTGTGGTTACAGGCCCGAGATTATAAAAATAATATTTTCACATGCCTTTATCCACACTGTCTACACAGGGAAATGGGCTCAAGTTCTGGAGATGATGTCACACCAACAGGGAAAATGGAAAAGAGCGTTCAAAGTATAGTTAATTTGCGACCGATTGGTCAAAAAATAATTTATACAATGGGAAATGACTGTCAAATTAATTTTCCAGCTCAAAATTTACAGAAGCAGAACGTTCTAGTCATACGGACGCAATGGGTCCTGTAAGTCTGACTTGTTTATGTCGACAACTCGCATATGGCAACCAAGTACGACATACATGGTTGACCGCTTTTATCACTTTGATATTAGTAGTAGAGCGGAATATACGTTAAGTCAGGAAAAAACACAGAGGCTATTTCATCCCTACAAGCCTGTTTTGAAGGTTTTTTCTACTCTTCAGGGGATTTCCCCTGGAGGCTTGTAGGGTTGAAATAGCCTGTGTTTTTTCCTGACCTAAAGTATACGTATAAGTTTTATATATATATATATATATATATATATATATATATATATATATATATATATATATATATATATATATATACATATATATATATATATATATATATATATATATATATATATATATATATATATATATATATATACACATATATATATATATATATATATATTTATATATATCCGCCCGATTGTAGAAGGGAATAAGCGGTAGAAATGGATGGATATATATATATATATATATATATATATATATATATATATATATATATATATATATATACTACCGTTCAAAAGTTTGGGGTCACATTGAAATGTCCTTATTTTTGAAGGAAAAGCACTGTACTTTTCAATGAAGATAACTTTAAACTAGTCTTAACTTTAAAGAAATACACTATACATTGCTAATGTGGTAAATGACTATTCTAGCTGCAAATGTCCGGTTTTTGGTGCAATATCTACATAGGTGTATAGAGGCCCATTTCCAGCAACTATCACTCCAGTGTTCTAATGGTACAATGTGTTTGCTCATTGGCTCAGAAGGCTAATTGATGATTACAAAACCCTTGTGCAATCATGTTCACACATCTGAAAACAGTTTAGCTCGTTACAGAAGCTACAAAACTGACCTTCCTTTGAGCAGATTGAGTTTCTGGAGCATCACATTTGTGGGGTCAATTAAACACTCAAAATGGCCAGAAAAAGAGAACTTTCATCTGAAACTCGACAGTCTATTCTTGTTCTTAGAAATGAAGGCTGTGGAAGGGGCGTGGTCCACGCGTCACCTGCGGGCGGGGCATGTGCAGGAGCTGGCTGTGAAGCGGATGACAGGTGAGTGGATATCTCAGCTGGAACGAGTTATCTAATCACCTGTCTCTTTATTAGCAGCGTTGGAGAGCATGAGGGGGGTCTGACGGGGAGTGGACGCACGAGACACAGACTGCTGAAAAGCACAGGAAGAGGACTGAGAAAGGAAAACTATTTATGTGCTGAACAAGGAAAATAAAAGAGACTTGTAAATCCTCAGCCAAAGGGTGTCACGTGGTGATTGGTCCAAGAAAGAACCCAACGACAAGGAAGAGTCGTTCACAATTGGCGCCCAACCAGGTTTGGACCAAAGAGAAAAATGTCAGCTCCAACTCCCCTGGAGGCACTTGGGCGAGTGCTGGCGGAAGTGTCGGCGGCGAGTCGGCAGCAGCTGGAGGCCTCCCGGCAACAAACCACCATCCTGCAGGCGCTGATGAGTAGGGTGGGAGGGAAAGCGCACACATCCATGCAGCGCATGTCGGAAGCAGAAGACCCCCAGGCATACATAGACATTTTTGAGGCCACGGCGGTGGCATGCGACTGGCCTGAAGAAGAGTGGGGGATAAGGCTGCTGCCGCACTTGACGGGGGAGGCGCAGCGGGCGGCACTGAGCCTGCCGGCGGCCGGCAGAGTCCAGTTTGCGGATCTCCGGCGAGCCATACTGGACCGGGTCGGCAGCTCTGCAGAGGACCACCGACGCCGATTCCGAGCCATGCGGCTGGGGCCCGAGGACCGCCCGTTCACCTTCAGCCACCAGATGCGAGATGTGGCGGCACGGTGGCTGAAACCGCGAGAACAGGACGCCCCCATGTTCGAGAGGATTCTGCTGGAGCAGTTTCTCGAGTCCATACCGGCACGGACCTCGGCGTGGGTCCGGTACCACCGGCCGCGGGACCTGACGTCGGCGGTGACCTGGGCAGAGGACCACCTGGCGGTCCATAGGGAGGAGGCGACCCCGAAGACTGCGGAACGACCCACACCGGCCCCGCGCAGACGGCTCGTTCACGCCGAGGAGACAGCGACCCCAGAGCCACGGGCCCGCCCGGGAGAGGAGGCCTCGTCCCGCGAGCAGGTTACCGCCTCGCACATGCTCCCACGGCCCAAGACACCACACCCACCAGTCTCATCAAAAGGGGGGGGGGGGGGGGGGGGGATATAATCTCTCCTCTGCTCCTTATTTCCAGGATACCGGCACTTCTGAGAGGGGGCTTCCCCCGCAGACGGCACCTCGAACACCAGGGCAGGCGTGCTGGAGGTGCGGGCGGCCCGGTCATGTGAGACGAGAGTGCTCCATGATGGAGGTGGGACAGGTGACGCGGGTTGCCGGCCCTCCAGCGCCCTCCCCCGATCCAGGGGAGACGTATTGTGTCCCGGTAAGGGTACAAGGGAGTACATACCGGGCCATGGTGGATTCGGACTGAAAACAGTCCATGATCCACCAGAACCTGGTTTGACCCGGGGCGTTGAGGCATGCGACACAGGGGCGAATTAGGTGTATACATGGGGTTGTGCACGCGTACCCTATTGTGCCAGTAGAAATTTGGTATAAGGGACAAAAGCATAGTGTTAAGGTTGCTGTAAGCGTGCACCTGATGCACCCCATAATTTTAGGGACAAATTGGCCGGGGTTTCACCAGCTTGTGACACAATGTGTGGGGGTGCGTTCACGGACAGTAGGACAGGGGGGTATCCGCGCCGTTCTCAGTGGCGACGCGGGTTCATCCGGCGCTGTAGAGCGGGAGCCGGCGGGGGCTTTGCGGGAAGCCCCCCTGGCCCCCCGTTGGCACCCGCCCGGGGATTTTCCCCTTGAGCAGTCCCGTGATGAAACTTTGCGCTCGGCCTAGCACCAGGTGGAGTACATCGACGGTCAGCTGGTGCACCCGGGGAAGGCGCGGGTATACCCCCACTTTTCAATTATTAGAGATAGGTTATACAGAGTGAGCCGTGACACTCAAACGGGAGAGGAATCCACCCAGTTATTGGTGCCAAAACACCGCCCGGATGATTTTCCAGGCGGCGCATTTTAATCCCATGGCTGGCCACATGGGGTACGACAAAACACTCAATCAGGTCATGGTCCGATTCTATTGGCCAGGCATCCGGGCAGACGTGCGCCGCTGGTGCGCTGCCTGCCCGGACTGCCAGCTGGTGCCATCCCGAAGGCACCCTTGCACCCATTGCCGCTTATGGAGGTCCCATTCGAGAGAGTTGGAATGGACCTCATCGGACCATTTCACCCGAGCACACGGGGATACCGCTTTGTGTTAGTCCTGGTGGTTACGCAACACGCTATCCCAAAGCAGTGCCCCTGCGCTCTATCTCCGCCAAGAGCGTGGCGCAAGCGCTGTTTCAGGTCATCTCCCAAGTCGGAATCCCGAAAGAGATTCGGACTGATCAGGGCACGTCCTTTATGTCGCGCACAATAAAGGAACTATACGGATTACTTGGAATTAAAGCGATCCGCACCAGTGTATACCACCCACAAACAGACGGGCTGGTGGAGCGGTTAAACAAGACGCTGAAAACCATGATCCGTAAGTTCACGCACAAGGACAAACCAAATTGGGATAAATGGCTGGAGCCCCTAATGTTTGCGATGCGGGAGGTACCCCAGGCCTCTATCGGCTTTACGCCTTTCGAGCTATTGTACGGCCGGAGGCCGCGCGGAGTGTTGGACGTAATTAAGGAAAGCTGGGAGGAAGGTCCAAGCTCCAGCAAAAATGAAATCCAGTACGTCATGGACATGCGAACAAAACTCCACACGGTGGGGCACTTGTCACGCGAGAATTTGCTCCGTGCCCAGGAACGTCAGCAGCGCACGTATAACAGGGGGACTCGGCTAAGAACATTTTCACCGGGAGACAAAGTGCTTGTATTGCTCCCAACTTCCAGCTCCAAATTACTTGCGCGCTGGCAAGGTCCTTTTGAGGTCACACGGCAAGTGGGTGATGTGGACTACGTGGTTCGGCGCTCAGACCGGGGCGGAGGCACACAAATTTACCATCTAAACCTACTGAAGGCATGGAGGGAGGCGGAGCCTGTGTCCATGGTAACGGTAGTGGGAGAGGAGGAGGAATTGGGGACAGAGATCCCGCGCTCGGCCCCGCCCCCTCGTCTGCCCTGTGACAACCAGCTCACGTTAGCGCAGAGAGCGGACGTTGCTAAACTGCAGCGGCGCTTCTCTGATGTGTTCTCCTCTCGGCCCGGCCGCACGAGCCTCAT
This sequence comes from Entelurus aequoreus, assembly GCF_033978785.1. Classification (NCBI taxonomy): domain Eukaryota; kingdom Metazoa; phylum Chordata; class Actinopteri; order Syngnathiformes; family Syngnathidae; genus Entelurus; species Entelurus aequoreus. The sequence goes on along the minus strand of NC_084742.1, from coordinate 32,820,961 downwards.
TCAGCATCATATTGAGACCAGCCCGGGTGTTACGGTGCGATCTCGGCCATACAGGCTCTCCGAACACAAACGCAAAGTGGTTCGGGAAGAATTAGAATCCATGCTGGAATTGGGTGTAATAGAAGAATCCCACAGTGCATGGTGCAGCCCCATCGTTCTGGTAGGGAAGAAGGATGGGTCGGTGCGCTTCTGTGTGGATCACCGCAAGGTGAATGAAATATCACGGTTCGACGCGTACCCAATGCCTCGGGTCGACGAGCTCCTGGATCGGCTAGGCACTGCTCGTTTTTTTACGACACTGGATTTAACCAAGGGCTACTGGCAGATTCCCTTATCACCAGAGGCCCGGGAAAAAACGGCCTTCTCCACTCCGGAAGGCTTATACCAATTCATGACACTTCCGTTTGGCTTGTTCGGTGCGCCCGCCACGTTCCAGCGTCTCATGGACCGGGTGCTCCGCCCGCACGCGGCATACGCGGCATACGCGGCATACGCGGCATACGCGGCTGCCTATTTGGATGATGTCATCATCCAAAGTGGCAGCTGGGAGGAACATGTGCGGCGGGTGGGGGCGGTGCTCGAGTCCTTGAGACGGGCGGGGCTCACCGCCAACCCGGCGAAGTGCGCAGTTGGCCGGAGGGAGGTACAGTATCTGGGGTACCACTTGGAGGGGGGGGCGGGTGGCCGCAGATGGACAAGACGGCGGCTATCGCAGCCTGTCCACCCCCCAAGACAAAAAAAGAGGTGAGGCAGTTTTTGGG